>NW_027325373.1:27242710-27512383 GCF_036924035.1 Leuresthes tenuis
TGGCAGATTCGAACTTCCGAGATCAATAACTCTCAAGTAAAACGTTGTTAAATCTCAAAACATGCATATTTTTAAACATAGTAAGATAGACAACAAGCTACAACCTAATTTTCATCAAAATGAGTCACTCTCTGAGCCACACCAACAACATTAGTGCTTACATGCAGCTGTCTGTGAGAGCAGAGATATTACAAAAATATTCAATAACTTTATTATAATACAGTGTAGTGTCATCAAAATCATTACACACTTAATTTATCTTCTAAAGATTATATTACAACACTTATTTGGGAAAATAAAGACTTTTCATCATTTCTGGGAATTTTATCATGAATATTAATCAATGGGACCCCAGCGCTTTATCTTACAACTAGAACATTTCTGAAGGAATTTTGATGTGTGGCAATGGAGCTACTGCCCAGTGAGAGACAGAGGCTATCATGTTATAGTCCTATTATATTGTGACCAAGGTCTCCCTGTAACTTGAACCCATACAGTGGCTGGGTGACTGTCAGGAAGAGGAGTCATAGTCCTAAAGTCAAGCCCGTGGTTCACCATCAACCTGTCCACGTTTCAAACAGATTTTCCCCACTCAGCAACACACCCCCTGAGGACAAAACCCTGGTAATTGGCAGCTCTATAGTCAGAAACGTGGCATTAGCGACACCAGCGACCATAGTCAAATGTATTCCAGGGGCCAGAGCGGGCGACATAGAATCCTGTTTAAAACTGCTGGCTAAGGATAAGCGTAAATACGGTAAAATAGTTATTCACGTCGGCGGTAATGACACCCGGTTACGCCAATCGGAGGTCACTAAAATTAATGTTGCATCGGTGTGTAATTTTGCCAAAACAATGTCGGACTCCGTAGTTTTCTCTGGACCCCTGCCAAATCTGACCAGTGATGACATGTTTAGCCGCATGTCCTCATTCAATCGCTGGTTGTCTAGATGGTGTCCAGCAAACAACGTGGGCTACATAGATAATTGGCAATCTTTCTGGAGAAAACCTGGTCTGATGAGGAGAGACGGCATCCATCCCACTTTGGAAGGAGCGGCTCTCATTTCTAGAAATATGGACGAATTTATTAGTCATCCAAAAACATGACATCCCAGGGTTGAGACCAGGATGCAGAGTTGTAGTCTTACACACTTCTCTGCGGCTTCCCACCTGATGCTGCCCCCCCCCCCAATCAAAAAACCCAAAAGAGCAAATCCTCTTGTGCAAAAAAATTAAAAACAAAAACTTTAACTGAACAAAAACATCAAACTATTAAATGTGGTTTGCTGAATATTAGATCTCTCCCTTCGAAGTCTCTGTTAGTGAATGATTTGATTTGTGATCATCATATTGATATATTTTGTCTTACAGAAACCTGGCTGCAGCAGGAGGATCATGTTAGCATTAATGAATCAACTCCCTCTGACTATTTAAATGTTCATGTTCCTCCAACCACAGGCAGAGGAGGAGGAGTGGCAGCTATCTTCAGATCAGGGTTACTAATCAGTCCTAGACCCAAGATTAGTTTTAGCTCTTTTGAATCTCTGATTCTCAGTTTTTCCCACCCAAAGTGGAAATCACAAAAACCTCTTGTGTTTGTTGTTGTGTATCGTCCACCTGGCCCTTATTCTGAGTTTCTGTCTGAATTCTCAGAGTTTTTATCCCAGTTAGTGCTGAGTACAGATAAAGTCATTGTAGTGGGTGACTTTAATATTCATGTAGATGTTGAAAATGACAGCCTAAATATTAAATTTAATTCTATATTAGACTCTATTGTATTTTCTCAAGAGGACTGGTTCCAGCCTCCTGCTCCAAATCCACCTCCAAGTGGAAAAAGCACCTCCAAATCCGAGACTATGGTTCTCAGCCGGAAAAGGGTGGAATGCTCTCTCCGGGTCGGGAATGAGATCCTTCCCCAAGTGGAGGAGTTCAAGTATCTCGGGGTCTTGTTCACAGTGAGGGACGAATGGAGCGTGAGATTGACGGGCGGATCGGTGCGGCGTCTGCAGTGTTGCTCTGCACCGACCCGTCGCTGTGAAGAAGGAGCTGAGCCAGAAGGCGAAGCTCTCTATTTACTGGTCAATCTACATTCCCATCCTCTCTTATGGTCACGAGCTGTGGGTAGAGACCGAAAGAACGAGATAGTGAACACAAGCGGCCGAAATGGGTTTCCTCCGCAGGGTGTCTGGGCCTCCCTTAGAGATAGTCTACTCACTGCCTGTCAGGATCGTGGGAAGGTAGGACCCAGATGCAGCTCTCTTAGTTCCAAAAAAAGGTTTATTCCAAGACACAAAACATGAACAGGTAGCAAAAAACAAAGCGCGGCAGAGTCGGATCAAAAATACTTAATGATGAGAACAAAAATCAGAACTATGAAATACAAAGGCTATGGTAACAGACTGTGGCTATGATTATATAAACAAGGCTATGAGGCAGGAAAACAGACTTATCTTGGTGCAACGCATGGAGGGATAGTGAGGATTCTGCCGTGACTGAAAGTAAACCAGGAAGCTAAATACTGTGAGGGGAGTGATCAGTGACATGAGGTGCAGCTGTGAACAATTAACCAGGTGACTTGAGTGAACTGAACGTGACAGGGGAAAAACATGACTAGAACATAACATGATTAAACAAACTGTGATATAACATAAACTGATAGGGCAGACTGTGATACTGCCTTAATCACACCCTTGACCTTGTGCTGACTTATGGCATTGAGAGTGAACAGTTAACAGTGTTCCCTCATAACCCTGTCTTGTCTGACCATTTTTTAATAACTTTTGAATTTACATTACTTGACTATACGGCTTCTGAGAAGAATTTTACACATAGAAGGTGTCTGTCAGAGAATGCTGTAACCAGATTTAAAGAGTTGATTTCATCATCCTTTTCTTCACTGCCATGTGCAGATATGACAGAGGACGGCTACCTAAATTTTACTCCAGTAGAACTTGACTCTCTTGTTGACAGCACTACAGCTTGAATGCGTACAACACTGGACAATGTTGCCCCTCTGAAAAGGAAGGTAATCAGTCAGAAGAGGTTGGCTCCTTGGTATAATTCACAGCTGCTTTAAAGCAGACTGCAAGAAAGCTGGAGAGACAGTGGCGTTCCTCTAATTTAGAAGAGTCTCAATTAGTCTGGAAAGATAGTTTAATAACGTATAAGAAAGCCCTTCGTAAAGCTAGAACTGCGTATTATTCATTATTGATAGAAGAGAATAAGAATAATCCCAGGTTTCTTTTCAGCACTGTTGCCAGGCTGACAAAGAGTCCGAGCTCTGTTGAGCCATGTATTCCTTTAACTCTCAGCAGAGATGATTTTATGAAATTCTTTGTCAATAAAATTGTTTCTTAGCATCAGAGCCACAGGATGCAAATTTGTCCAGGAAATGAGTGGTTTTGGCTTTTCTGACAGCCTGAGTGCATTTGTTTCTACATTGCCGAAAGGCAAGCCAATCAGCAGGAGTTTGGAAAGAACGGGCTTTTTTCCATAAAGTGTTTTTCTGGCGAATTAGTGTAGCCAAATCACGACAAAACCAGGGACTGAAGTGGTCCTTGATCCTGGATTTTCTGAGTGGGGCATGTTTATTGATAATCTGGCTAAAGGTTGACTTGAAGTAAGACCAGGCTGCCTCCATAGTAGTGAAGGGGTTAATTCTGTCCCATTTCACTGCAGCATTATCATTGAGAAAGGATTCCAAGTTGAACTTCTTCAGGGAGCGTTTAAAAACAGTCCGAGGTGGGCGTTTAATTGCAGAGCCAGTGCGTATACAGGCGATAGCACAGTGATCACTCAAGTCTTGACTAAAGACACCAGATTTGTAATTAGAGGGTGCATTAGTGAGGATGACATCAATGAGTATAGCAGATGAAGGAGATTTCAGATTATGTCTGGTGGGTTCAGATATAATTTGGAAGAGATTTAGGGCATCAAACTGTTGAGTGACTGGGGGGTTAAGCATGTCCCAATTAAAATCACCCAAGAGAATGAACTCTGAGGAGATATGCGGTGCCAGGAGTTCACTGAGTAGAGTAAGAGTAAGCTCTCAAGCTCCACAATACCAGGTGGGCCAGAAAGTTTGGCTCTCCACCCGTGACCTTCCTCTGCGTGTGGAATCCAACAAGCTGGCTCCCAAATTTGTCGGGCCCTTCGCTATCGAGAAGGTCATCAACCCTGTGGCAGTCCGGCTCAAGCTCCCTCGGTCTATGCAGGTGCACCCGCCATTCCATGTGTCCAAGGTCAAGCCAGTCAGCAAGAGCCAGCTGATGCCTGCTGCCCCCCCCGCCTTATTGAAGGGGGACTCATATATGCAGTGCGCCGCATCATTCGCTCTCGCCGACGTGGAAGGGGCTGCCAGTACCTCGTCGGCTGGGAGGGCTACGGTCTGGAGGAAAGATCTTGGGTTCCTGCTCAACACATTGTGGACCGGGATCTCATCCAAGACTTTCACCAGCAACATCCAGACCAGCCCTCCCTCAGCAACGTCGCCATAGGACACCTGCTGCTGGCCCTTCCACAGTGGACCCGCCGGCGAACTCGCCTTCCTCACAACCTGAGGATGGGGAGTTCTCGGGTTCTCCCTAGTTGAAGTCAGCAAAGCCCCGTCCACACCATACACAGTGTTGACTGTGAGCCGCTCCCCCACCCCCCCGAGACGCCGGATGGTGGACCAGAATCTCTTCGAGGCCATCCGGAAGTCGTTCTCCATGGTCTCACCGAACTCCTCCCAAGCTTGAGTTTTTGCCTCAGCAACCGCCAAAGCCGCAGCCCGCTTGGCCTGTCGGTACCCATCAGCTGCTTCCAGAGTCTCACTGGCCAAAAAGGCCTGATAGGACTCCTTCTTCAGCTTGATGGCTTCCCTCACCACTGGTGTCCACCAGCGGGTTCGGGGGTTGCCACCACGACAGGCACCGACCACCTTACGGCCACAGCTCCGATCAGCCGCCTCGACAATGGAGTCACGGAACATGGCCCACTCGGACTCAATGTCCCCCACCTCCCCCGGGATACGGTTGAAGCTCTGCCGGAGGTGAGAGTTAAAGCTCCTCCTGATGGGGGATTCCGACAAACATTCCCAGCAGACCCTCACAATACGTTTGGGCCTGCCAGGTCTGATCGGCATCCTCCCCCACCAGCAGAGCCAACTCACCACCAGGTGGTGATCAGTTGACAGCTCCGCCCCTCTCTTCACCTGAGTGTCCAGGACATACGGCCGCAAGTCCGACGATACAACCACAAAGTCGATCATCGAACTGCGGCCAAGGGTGTCCTGGTGCCAAGTGCACATATGGACACCCTTATGCCTGAACATGGTGTTCGTTATGGACAGTCCATGACTGGCACAGAAGTCCAACAACATAACACCACTCTGATTCAGATCGGGGGGGCCGTTCCTCCCAATCACACCCCTCCAGGTCTCACTGTCATTACCCACGTGAGCATTGAAGTCCCCCAGCAGAACGAGGGAATCTCCGGTAGGTGCATTCTCCAGTGCCTCCTCCAGGGACTCCAAAAAGGGTCTCTGAACTGTTGTTTGGCACGTAGGCACAAACAACAGTCAGGACTCGTCCCCCCACCCGAAGGCAGAGGGAGGCTACCCTCTTGTTCACTGGGGTAAACCCCAATGTACTGGCACACAGCCGGGGGGCAATAAGTATGCCCACACCTGCTTTTCTCCTCTCACCATGGGCAACTCCAGAGTGGAAGAGAGTCCAACCCCCCTCAAGAGGACTGGTTCCAGAGCCCAAGCCGTGCGTCGAGGTGAGTCCGACTATATCTAAGCGGAACCTCTCAGCCTCACGCACCAGCTCTGGCTCCTTCCCCAACAGAGAAGTGACGTTCCACGTCCCAAGAGCTAGCTTCAGTAGCCGAGGATCAGACCGCCATGGCCTCCGCCTTCGGCTGCTACCCATCTCACATGGCACCCGACCCCTTTGGCCCCTCCCACGGGTGGTGAGCCCGTCAGAAGGGGGAGCCACGTCATGTGTTCATGTGACCGAGCCCATGGGCACAGGCCCGGCCACCAGGCGCTCGCTGCCGGGCCCCACCCCGGGCCTGGCTCCTGGGGGAGGCTCCGGTGTCCCACATCCGGGCAAGGAATGATGTTTTCCAAATTTATTTTTCTTCATAAGGAGTCTTTTAAGCTGTTCTTTGTCTGGTCCCTCATCTTGGATCTGTTTGCCTTGGGTGACCCTACCAGGGGCTTGAAGCCCCGGGCAACATAGCTCCCAGACTCATTGGGGCACGCAAACTCCCCCACCACGATGAGGTGACAGCTCATGGGGGGTGACAGCTCATGGGAGAGCTCATGTTATCGTCGGTTCGGCACTATTACATGTGAAATATTGTAAAAAAATTAAATAGATAAGCAGTTTATGGGCATCAAGGGGAGCTTTACATTCATGAAGCTTCCCTTGGCAAAGCAAATCTGTTTGGCATGAAAGGTATTCAGATTACAATTCTGCTGCCATAATGCTGGAAAGGACAAGGGGGAAAAAAAGGTTTTTATAAGTTTATGTAAATTAAATATTGTGGAAGTAAGCCATCCTTTGAAACAGAGCACAGAGTGAAGAAGTTGAAAGAAGGAAAGAAAGATTTTTTCATAGCTGATTACTTCATGATGAGTGATTTCATATAAGGTTTCAAACCTAACCTCTAAACCCAACATCTACTAAATACACTTATCCAAACATATTCTTATAGATGGAAAGAAGGGTATCATTATATCATTCAAGTGCCTTGAGCTGACACTTGTTGCATTTGCACTTGTGATTTGGCTCTATATAAATAAACTGAATTGAAGAGTGTTAGGTGCAGAATGTGGGATATAAATGGGATGAATGAAATGTTCTGTGAGAAAAGTTTTATTTATGTGTTCTAGTTCATTAGAAAAGTTACATAAGAAATGATCTGGGTTGTTTTATCTGGTGCAGTTAAGGAAAACAATATACTGAAGGCAGAGCTGCTCTAAGAAAGATAAAGCTTTGAACTACATGATTAAAGACCTAATTTATGTCTGAGGAAAAACAAAAAGGATCCTGAACAATTTGACAAACATTCCAAAACTGCTCAGAGCAAAGAAATTATTCAAAACAATGAGAAGAAAAGTGGCCGTATCAAAGCGGATCTGGGTCCTTGGGGTAAAGCATGCATGCAAACGTTTAAATAGTTTTATCACTATTCAGTGTTCACCAAAACTGAAATCTGTTTCTCGTAGAATAGATGATGCTGATATCCACGCTCAGATGGAACAGGACGAAGCCGAGGGGCAAGGAGTGGACCAAACCACTATGAAGAATTAAAGGGGTGGCTAAATCTTTCTAACTTTCGAACTCAGTTTTTTGCATCAATGAATAGCATGGCTACTTCAAATGCACTTAACCCATTTCTGTAAAATAAGTTATGTCATGATTTAATGATTTTTCCATACACACACCCACTTCAAACAAACACCTACATTAAAGAGTCACTTTTATCTCTTTGGTACAAGCACTATTAATATTAATTATCATCATTGTTAATGTCTTTTCTGTTGTTGATGTTTTGTAAAATTATTCCCTCTCGCTTGCCTCATTGTCACTTTTCACAAATCAAGGAATTGAAAAAAAAAAAAAAAAAAAAAAGTTCCGGCGCTTGTTCCCTCTTTCCTTTCCTCTCAACCCCCAGCTAGTCGAGGCAGATGGTCGCCCTTCCTGGTTCTGATGGAGGTTTCTTCCTGTTAAGAGTTTTTTCTCTCCACAGTCGCCTCATGCATGCTCAGTACGAGGGATTGGATGAAAGAGAAGTTTAGATGCAATCTGGTAGTTTCCTTAGCTGGGCTACTTTTTAAACAATTTGGCTTTGTATGAATTTGATTAAGTTGGAATTAAATTAATTTGATTATAAATGGCTTATAAATTGATTGTATCTTTGAAGTGCCTTGAGATTACGCTTGTTGTGATTTGGCGCTATATGAATAAAACTGAATTGAACATAAAACAGTGTTGGGCTGAATAAGCCCTGCAGCCATACATGGTTGAGGAGCCCAAAAAAAAAATGTCAAGCAACCGTAAAGCAAAAAACAGTTGTGAACGGTGTTATCGCAGCCCCCAGGCAGAGATCTGAGGCAGTTTCAGGGCCAAAACAAGTCAGAAGCACATAGTCGTGATGCTGTAACTCAATGACAACACATTTTAATCAGATACTTTTATTAAGAGTAAAGTGGTCATAAACACACACAGACCTTTGGTAAAAGACATTCAATCAAAATGATGCCAGAGTAAAAATCATGTATTTTCACCAAATATTAATGGCTTCCATACATAACATAGTATCATAGTACACAGCTCCTGTGTAGTAATCTGTAGACAAACAAAGAGAACAAAGTCTCCTCTTTGGTCGGTACAAAAAAGAAGAAAAAAAAATCAAGTAATTTGGTCTGTGTTAAAGTTTGTCTTTATCAGTGATTAAGGTCACAGCCAAAAGGCCCAACCTGACATTCCTGACAAAGTACAACAAATCATACTAACAGGATGAGTTTGTCAGTACAAGATAAATAAAATAAAAAGGCAAACAAAGGCATGGCCAGGACACGTGTCTATTAGTAGAGCTCCTCAGAGTCTGTGTGCTGGGAGCGTTGCCCTCACATTTCTTTTCCAGTAGACGGAGAGCACTCCTGCTGAAGTTCCAGTGATGGCTGCTCCCCGTCAGCAGGGACAACACCACAGTCATTTGAGGAGGACTAAAGCTGCCTCTCTGATACAGGACACGACCTTCTGGATGTCGTCATCTGTCTGTTTGATGGTGACCACCACTCTGATACTGAAGACACATGGGACAATGTTAAGTCGTCACACCTTTTCCTTCTCATGTTAACTCGTCTAAGCTGGACATGGTAGGCCTGCTTCCCGTTCATTCTTTTCATGGAACACAGTCCACATTTGGATGTAGTTCTTATGTACTATTGTCTCTTCTTTTGTAGTTGAAGAGAAAAGTCAAGACTATAAATTCATCTGGATTATTTACAAATGTTCACTGTTCATTGTGTTGGTCTCAGTGTCTTTACTTTTTAACACCAGTTATTCCCTATTACACTGGTCACTGAGGATTTCAGCTCACATTAGCAGAATGGAAGGAAGCTGTGTACTTCCTGGGACTACTTTCAGAGGTGGATTGATGCACAGTTTAGATAAGCATGCACTGATTATTTGTGTCACCTGCGTGTAAGAAACGCTTACCTGGGAGGGGGGAGGAAGCGCTCCTCTTTCTCCAGGTACCGAGCAACAGTCAGGGCCACATGTCTTTCCAGGCACTGATAGAAAAATCACGGAAACTTAGTAACAAACAGGTAAACTCTTATGTTTAACTTCGGATTACATCAGCGTTTCAGTGAGAACTATGAAGTATACGGACTACAAAAATAAAGAGCCCACTAATGATTGTTTTGTAACCTGAAAGCCATGGCATGCTTTTCCATGTTTTCTGGCTTATCTGTAGTATTTAAAATAATGTATTATGCCTTAAACGTCACCCAAAGCTAAAATAAAAGGTTTATCCGGTGGTCTCAGACCACTGCCGGCAAGACTTTATTCTATAACCTTTTTATTCACACGTCACAGTTTAGGATTTCCTTTTATGGTCAAATTCTCCAGGGAGTGAGAGCGTGCACGTTATTCACCATAAGCATTTTAAAAGCTGAAGTTACCGCGCCATAAGAAACAAGTGATCCACTAGTATTTTTCAGAACACAGTACATTGTTTTCGTGTCACAGATGTCTTTAAGAAAATGTGCTTTTGGTTTCGAGGGAAAGATGTTCCTTTTTGTTTTTCAGTCAGGAAATTAATTGGATGAGTTATTAACAGTTTACTAACGGGAGTTTTCTGAACGAGGCCCAGCACGATGCTAGCTTTGCAGGGAGACTGAGACTGACAGTTCAGGTCGTTCCAACACTAAAAGGGAATGAATCTGAACCACAGGCAGTGAGTGGAACCGTTTCAGATGTCTGTGTTGTGTTGGCATTAGATGTATGGACAGATTTTAGGACAAACAGCATAGTCACACTGAGTAAGAAGGAAGCTCAGGGTGCTAACCATACTTTGTGAAATTTAGAAATTTATACTCAAGACAACTGAACGTGTCCATTTGCTGCTTCTACAACTGCTCAGAAACACAGTTACTCACACAAGAAGGTACTGAGCACCTTTACCAAACAGAGACGTCCTGCTGTAATCTCTGTTGTGACGGTTCATCATGCTTTGATGTTCTGGATCCAATTCTGACTTAAACATGTATCTCATGTGTTGTCATGCTTGAAAGCATCGCGTGTTTAGAAGTGTTTTCTTCTTGATGTGCACTGGTACGAGCTTTCCTGCCTCAAGGAATTTAACCAGTCAGAAGACACTTCATCCAGATCCTCTCGTCTTCCGAAAGAGGCTTCAGCCAAGAGAAAGCTCTCTTTTGTTCAGAACTCAAAAAACATTTTGGAGTTAATAGGTCTGCAAAACTATTCTAGAGGAACCCAAGATTACAAATTAAATGAATGGAAATGATCAGGTCATATCCACTTTAAGGGTAGAGAGGGATAATCTGAAAACAGGCTGAAGGGTTAGACATTTAACGTCTGAAGTACTGATATGGTTCACTGCAATCAGTTCTGCTGCCAGTATTGGAGAAATGTAGAAAATACATTTATTTATTATAGCTATATGAACATCATCATTGCCACGTGTCTTATAAAACTCATTATCAGCTGGAACAGAGAGGACTTACATAATCTACAATGTTGCGGAGCAGCTGCATGTCAGACACTCTGGAGCCTGAACTTCTCTCCAGTTGTAAGTGAAGAGCTGGGGCAAACGGTACTCCCACCAACCTCAGACCTGGAATTCTGTCACAAGTAGATGATCAGACACAACACGCACACAATGACAGTTTAACACAATGTGGAAAACAGGAGTGCTAGTTTGAAAGCTGTTTAATTTAAACTAATATGGACTCTCACGTCTGTCGAGCCTCATTTTATGTCCAAACTGCACCAATTGTTTAGCAGACACTTTTATCCAAAGCGATGAACTGTAGTTCAAAGGATTATGTCTGTATGGTGTTTTTGCCTCCCAACATAAGAATTCTCTCCGATGTAACCATGTGGTAACCACTGGTCAGGTTTACACTGATTTTTCAATACAACACAAACATACAGTAACTGGATGAGCTGGTGAGCACATGAACCCACCTTTACTGTAAAGAGGCATCAAGCAGGTAGTCAGGATTGGTTCCTTCAGTGTTCTATGTGGAACACACAGGCTGTTTGACCTTGTCTATGTTATCATTTTCAGATTTAAAGCAGAAATTTCCAGTGCTGATGGCTCATGACAGGTCTTGTAATACATAACAACACTTTGTGGACATGTTAACCAGATTAAATCATTTTCATGCTGGATTTGATTGCATCTTGCCTGTGTGATTTCTGCAGATTCCTCTGATAAATGACAACGGTAATGTCGTTTGAATGTAAGAGCAGCTAATTTAAGTGATGTCAGGGATGTAGAGTTGGTAGAAAATGAAGAACAAGGACAAGAAAGTTTGCACCGTTTTCCCTTCCATCCTCAGATCACTGGCAAGGACATGAGGGAATTGAGAATGTAGTAGTATGTGTTTCACTAAGACCTGGTAGGGCAGCACTCTCCTTCCTTTACTCTTCATGAACATTTATGTCTGGTGTTTTTCTTTCACATAGCAAGTATCCCTGGCCTGTTTGTTTGTGACTCTGCCTTGCCCTCTCACACCCCCGACTAGTGGAGGCAGATAGCTGCTGTTTGCGGTTTCTAAAAAAAGGAAAAAGGGTTCTCCTTTCAACGGT
Source organism: Leuresthes tenuis (assembly GCF_036924035.1). Classification (NCBI taxonomy): domain Eukaryota; kingdom Metazoa; phylum Chordata; class Actinopteri; order Atheriniformes; family Atherinopsidae; genus Leuresthes; species Leuresthes tenuis. Next base: position 27,254,551 of record NW_027325373.1, read on the forward strand.
CTCCTGTCGCCCCATGCATGATCAGGGCGGAGATTGAATTGAGGTTTCCTCTTACTTCAGTACGATTGCTTTCATACAATGTCTACATAGGATCTGGAAAGTAATGGACTGACATTAATTTGAACAATTCTTATTGAATCGTATTGCACGTGTTTATTTCCGGGTCAGTAGAAATGAAAACGTTGGGTTACTTAACGTAATCCCTGGTTCTTTGATAACAGAGTGAGGTGTTTCACTATGGGGAAATCGCTTCTGGCGAGACCATTACGGAAGCTCCAATGACACAACGTCTGTCTCTGACAGACAGGTCGAAGTGTGGGGAAGGACCGCTCCCCCATATACCACGGTCGACCACCCGGACCGGGCCATTCTTATCGGTTTCTTCCCTCATCCATGCAAGAAGGGAATTGAAGGGAACAACTGTTGCCTCTCCTCCGATAGCGTGGCACAATATCTGAGGGAGTCTATTTTGAGACCCAGATAAGAGATGCATTGTGCGGGCAGCACTCTGCTTTTGGTCCAGTTTATACTGAAACCCAGACCACTGATGTGAGACGTCACTGTCTCCACATCCCTGAGCGCCTGCTCCCGTGAATGAGAGCATATCAGATAATCGTCTATGTATGAAAATATTCTGATACCTCTGCTCCTTAACGGAGACAATGCTGCTTCCACACATTTGCTGAAAACCCGTGGAGCCAGCGAGAGACCAAATGGGAGCACTCGGTATTCGTATGCCGTGCCCCGGTGAGCAAACCTGAGAAATTTCCTGTGTGCTGGGAAAATCTCGATGTGAAAATATGCATCTGCAAGATCGATTGTGGCAAACCAGTCGCCGGGGCGGATAGATTGGCACAACACCTTTACTGTTAACATTCTGAACGTGTATTTCCTCAGATGACTGTTCAACACACGCAGATCCAGAATGGGTCGCAGTGATCCCCCTTTCTTTGGAATGAGGAAGTAACGGGAGTAAAACCCCTGTTGACTCTCCTCGATCGGGACCACTCTGATCGCTCTTTTAAGTAAAAAAAAATGATTTCGTTCTGTAACACCAGTGCAGCTTCCCCCTCTGCTACTGACATCAAAACACCGTTGAATTTCGGTGGTTTTGTAGCAAACTGAGGCCTGTATCCCCGGGAGACAGACAACATGACCCATGCATTCACTGCGCATGCGCGCCATTTCTCCACCTGAACAGCCAGGAGCCCTCTCTCCAGACGGGCGATGCCCTGCGGAGGCCGGGAGGAGGTATGAACCTCCCTCCCTGGGCTTCCTGATGCTGGATCTTTTTGTGTGTGACAGCCCGCCCTCGGCTCTTGGCCTGGCTGCGGGGTTGCCAGCTTTATTTCTGTAAAAATGGGAACCCGAAAATGAGTGTTTGGTGACACTCGGGGGGACAGCTCTTGGCTGTAGTGAATAACAGGTGCTTGGTGACACTTGTTGAACTGACCCGACAGTCCCTCTCCCCCGTCTCTCTGAACTAGCGGGGGGGTGGCTCCTGAAACTTGAACCGGAGCCGCTGCACTGAACTCCTCTGTCCTCGTCTTTGCCGGAGGAGGGAGAGGTGATGAGGGGTATGGCGTGTCAGGTAGACCGCTTCTTCTCACCCCCCAGGGGTTGGGAAGAGCGGCGTTTTGCCGCCACCTCAGCGAAAGAGTGCTTGCCCCATGGCTTGTTACTACCCGCTCTTGGCTACTGTTCGCCGCGACCGCCACCCGATCTCGGAGCCAGTCTCGCATCCCCCTGTCTGCCTCTTGCTGCTGCAGCCGCGGTAGCGAAGCCGGTGCGAGGTGGGGGTCACGGGGTCTGCTTTCGAGGCAAACACAGCTCAAACGCTTCACCCTCTTGCTTCCTCTGTGATGGTTTCCCGCATTTTCTCCAGAGCTGGGCCGAAGAGACCCCTGGTGGGGTCGTAGGCGGCGTCCATGACCTCCGCCTTTTGAGTGTCACCCAGTCCAGACAGGGAAAGCCACAGAGCCCTTTCTCCTGCGACTGCCAGGCCCATGACGCGCCCACAGCCCTGCACAGCTCCGTGGGAGGAGCGCAGGAGGAGATCGTTCACCACACAGATTTCGTCCCACAGCGTCGGGTTCGGGACCCCCGAATCCAACTGTCGGCCCATCTCCTCCAAAATCTCCCCTTGATAAGCCGACAACAGCGTGACGGCGTTCAACGAGCAGACAGATTGCGCAGCATATTTGTACATACGCTGATACACACCTGCCGTTGTACGCTCCGTTTTACCGCGCAGGGAGATGTGAGACGACGCTGAGATGGATCGACGGCTCGGGTGGAGGTGGTAGGCCAGTGAAGGCTCCACAGTCGGGGGTTCGGCCAGTCCCAGCTCCGCCATGCCATGCGCCTCTAGCTTGGAGTAGCCCTGTGTGGTTGCCTTGCATTTGAACAGCCACTCTTAATCTCCTCTCCAGGATTTTCACCGGCATGGTGGAGCAATGTGCACAAACCTGCGGGTCCGCTTGCGCCGCCTGAGCGTGCTTAGCTCCCATGCACACGATACACATAAGGTGGGGGTCTCTGCCCGAAATCGTTGCACCACATGATGTGGGGCAACAGCGGGAAGAGCCCTTCCCTTCATTCTGCCCGGCTCCTGTGACGGGGGCTGCGGGGACAGACATTGCATTGTACAGCTGAGCAGTGTCGCACACTTTAGCTCTTAATGGGTTTTAATGTTGCACCACTTGGTGTGAATCACCCTCCACTGTTAGCCACACATGAAATCATCAGTTAAGTTGCTGCTGGATTGCAAAAAAAACAACCGAATGCTTTTGTATTGTGTATTCCCTGCCAGGAGTAAAATGTTCAGAGAAATTAACTGAACTCGTTTTTTTAAAGTCATTTTCAGTTTAAATATTTCTAAGGTTAATACAATCAATTTAGAAAATTCAAAAAATCCATTCGGTTTCCAAATCAATTATGCCTCAATGCTTGATTTAATATAATAGTATTGCAACAAAGGGTTAGTAAGGGTCAGTTTGCAGCCATGATTCATGAAACTAATCAAGGTGTTATCAGATAATCCCCATACCTCTGGATAGGACCCTAAAGCTTTATACTCCCATGAAATTAAAGCTTTATACTCCCATGAAATTAAATGTAAGTAAATTAAGTAGGTAATTTGTAGCAGTGATTCATGATCATTTCAAATAAATGACCATAAGTTTTTCAGAGTAACAGTTCCTAAAGTTACTGCTAGGCTATTACCCAGTTGTTACTTAGGTAATTACGTGATAAATACCTCATCGTTTACATTTTATTGTTAGAGTATTACTCTATTACTATCATTTCATTACTGAGCTGTAATATAAAGTGCTACTCTGGAGATTTCAACCACCTCTCGCTTGCTCCTACACTTCCAACTTTCCAACAGGAGGGGTAAAGAAACGTGAGGGATGTATTTTCAGGGATGACAAAGATCACAGACTCTAAGGATAAAAGGCATCAGACTGATGGAAGTCGAGAGAGAGCCAATGAACTTCACATGTTTTCAATACATTCAGTTCAGAAAAATGCTCCAGCAACACAGAGCGCACATCCTCACTGGATCCACAGCCACCTTGTGACACCTCCACACTGTCACTCACACTGTCATAGATCTTAACAGACCCTCACCAACACCCCCAGAACACGTCTAAGTGTCCTTGGTAGATACTGATCCCCACATTGCCACCAATACATCCACTGGTGTGTGTGAATGTGGAACAGAAAAAATGGTGTAACTCTGTATAGACTAAGGCATGCTTTGTGTGAGCATGTGTGAGAATGGGTGAATGTGGCTAAACTAGAAAACAGTACAGTACAGTTCATATCCTATCTACCAGCTATGTGGCATTCTCCAGCGCCTCTTCAACCTTTGCCTGAAGCAGAGGAAATTTCCTGTGGAGGACATCCTGCTTTGTTACAGCACCAAAAGAAATCTCATGCATCTGTAGCTCAGGAGGAAGAGCAGTCGCCCACCAATCGGAAGATCGGTGGTTCGACTCTGGCTTCCCCAGCTGTCGAAGCGTCCTTGGGCAAGACACTGAACCCCACGTTGCCTCCCACATGAATGTGTGTGAATGATTAGAAACGTAGTTAAGAATCTTAAGACGTGCTGTATGAGTGTGTGTGTGTGAGTGGGGTAAATGCGGTGAAGCGCTTTGAGTGGTCAGTTAGACTAGAAAAGCGCTATACAAGTACAAGTCCATTTACCATTTACCATTTACCCCCGGGGACTACAGACCAGCTTTCACATGAAAGTCCTGGAGAGAAATAGGTGACTGTGAATTTCAGGAGGACCAGAAGTAAGAGAAACACTTTCTGCATCCTGGGAGATGAGGTGGAGGTGGTTGAGGACTACAGATACCTGGATAGCAGACTGAACTACAAATTCAACCCCATGGCTGTCTACTTCTGAGGAAGCTAAGGTCCTTCAGTATGTTTAATATCTCCCATCAGCCTGCTGTGGAGAGGACGATCTGCTTTGCAGCATCTGTTGGGCAGCAGCATCAGAGCCAGAGACTCAAAGAAAGTGATAAAGAAGGCTGTTTCTGTGCTGGGGACTGACAATACTGCACACCTTCTGTATAACTTAGTGATCAATAAAGTATGGTCAGTCAGAGGCTTCTTCATCATATAAGGACCAGTACAGTGGGCCAGTTTTACCTACAGGAAGAACCTTAAAAACCTTTATAGGAGAAGGGCTGCAGCGTATAATAATGGAACCGCCCTGACCCATTTTCATTTGATTTGATATCCTCCTTTGCCTCACACAAAAACGGTTTAAAGGTAGAAGGATAAATGACTGCAATGGACTGCCAATAAGAATATCTAAACAAGAGGGTGGAGCTTTCAAAGGATTATTAAACCATTTATTTTAAAAGGGGTCAATATAGCTAATAACACTGTAATGACCGGAGGGGAAAATGTATGTACAGCATTTCATAAGAGGTGAAGATACTTTTTAATTGAGAGTCTGTAAAGGACAGGATTGATTTTTCAGTGGCCTCATGGTTCTGGTAAATTCACATTTATAGTGATTTTTTTATTTTTTATTTTTTTATTTGAAAAAGTGACAATTTACATGAATCAACATATAAACAACTTGTTGAGTATCTCAGACAGTTGTAAATGTATGTTCACAATGTAAATGTTCCTCCAAAAGGCCCTTTTCCATTAGCTGTACCCCTTTGTAAAAGCAGCTTGTTTAAAGTGGGGACTGGATAGTGTAGTGGTAAGAGTGCCACCTTTCATGTGGGTGACCTTGGTTCAAATCCCCTCCATGAAAGGTACTACCTCCAGTAGGGGTCCTTAGGCAATGCCCCCTTACCCTGTCTGCCTAGCTGTAAGTTGCTTTGGATAAAAGCGTCTGCTAAATGCATAAACATAAAGTACCTCTCTGTAGGTAAAGTCAACCAAAAGGTGAATTGAGGAAGTGGCATTTAAAAATGCAAATAAATACCAAAATGAACTGCACATGGACTTACCCCTGTAAAGCCTTGTAAACATGCTTGCACTTTTCTCTCAGGACAGTGAAAATATCTACAGAAAAGAGAACAGATTGAAACATTAAAATGCATCTTAATTAAAACTTCTGAGCAGGAACTCAGAATGGAAAAGAGCATCCAACAGTTAAGGCCAATAAATGTCCCTGAACCTCGAGGGTGCATTAAGAATGTAGCAGTTGAAAACAGATATTGTACCTGGATCCTCCTCCATGATGTTAAGAGCCTCAATGGCAGCAGCAGCCAGCATAGGAGGCAGGGAGGCAGAGAAACAGTAGCCCTGGCCTGACAGACGCTAGAAGACACAAGACAATACTTTTTATAGAATAATAATTGTTAATAACAACAACAGTTTACTGTCACTGAATTGATGCTGAACTGAACTCACCCTATTAAAGTAATCAGCTAGTAGAGTTAACTTTAAACCAGGTGTCATTCAAAATGGAGATAAAACAATCTTCCATACTTTATATCACCATTTACAAACCACCACAGAACTGTTTTATTGATGATTTTACTGAATTACTTTCAGCTGTGTGCACTGCTGTTGACTGCTTGGTCATAACAGGGGACTTGAACGTGCACGTGGATGTAGCCCATAATAAGCACACTAAAGAACACACTGCCGTCCTTGAAATGTTTGGTCGAAGTCAGCATGCGACTGAGCCCCCCCACAGCAGAGGGCACACTCTAGATGTGCTCATTTCAAAGGGTGTTGTTATTTTAAATATGGATGTCGTCGATGTAGCTTTATCTGATCATTTTTGTCTTTTCTTCGGTCCGTCTGTCACACCCAAACCGGCAGTTGGGTCTGCAGTTGTTCGGGGAAGACTCATAAAGGACAGAACAGGGACCGAGTTTATGGAAATTATTAGGTTTGAGAACACCCCGTATTCTAATGTTGATGATCTGTCTCTTAAATGTTTTGGATACCTTTGCTCCTGTCAAGGTCAGAATGGTTAAAAATGGGCAAAGGGCGCCATGGAGAAAAGAAGAGTCGGTCAGGGCACAGAAAAGGAAGTGCCGGAGAGCCGAATCGAATGGCGCAAGTCAAAGCTCCAGGTTCATTATGCGATTTACAAAGAAAAGCTATGTGTGTTCAACCAGACTTTGCATAGAACAACGGAGAGTTATTTTTCTGAAATCATCAATAACAGCTGTAACAACTCTTGTGTCCCATTTGCCACAGTAAACAGATAAACAAACCCTCCAGTTTCACTGCATTTAGAACTCATTTCTACATCTATGTGTAATGAGTTTGCAATATGCTTTAATGACAAAGTTCAAGGCATTAAAAATGCACCAATTTCCACAACACAAACAACTGCTCTGCAGCCAGCTAGACATCTAGAGCTGACACATTTCCCACCTGTCACTGACAAAACAGTGGAAGAGATCATCTGCAGTCTGAGTTCATCGACATGCTGCCTTCATGAGTTTCTCACTAGATTTCTAAAGTCTGTGCTGAGCAGTTTGTTACCACAACTCGCTCATCTAGTTAACATCTCACTTCAGACTGGAACATAAAAACTGCTTCATTAAAGCCTCTTCTAAAGAAGAGCAGTCTTGATGCCACAGTACTGAACAACTACCGGCCCATATCAAACCCGCCATTCTTAGGCAAAGTCCTAGAAAAAAAGTTGTATACCAACAGCTTTCTGACTTTCTCCTGTCTAACAATGCTTCTGATACTTTCCAATCAGGCTTCAGGCCCCACCACAGCACTGAGACAGCTCTGATCAAGGTGACAAACGATATCCGGTCAGTCACCTTGAGACTCTCTCTCTCTAAAACCTAATATCCAGTTGGAAATCGAGGGGTAATATTGGACTCAGACTAGAGTTGTCACAATACCAAAATAAGTAACCACGATACTATACCAGACAAAGTATCACGGTTCTGGGTATTATCGCAATACTGCGGCCTTTTTTTTATTATTATTATTTTTATGAACTGTAATGTATTTGTACAAGTTATAAATACTTATTAATTACGTATGTTGTTATGTGTATGATAAACATAATACTAATATAAATATTGGACCGTCAGAAACACACGAACAGCCAATCAGCTAGCAGACGGGCGGACCCAGCATGCGGAAACAGCCTATCATATCCCGGAGGCCACCAGTAACAGGCCAATAGCCAATCATTCAGCAGCTGTGTAGTTCGGCTGCAGTGGTTGCCGTGAGGGTTTGTTTACAAGGGAGTAGCAAGCGGTGAGAAGCTGGGAGGAGAGTCGAGGCGGCCGCGGTGTAGCGGGAACTGGCACCGTTAGTAGAGCAATCCACGGTAGTACCGTCATGTAGAATTTCTAGTGTAGTAGGAACCGTAATGATTTGGCACCGCGGGGTACCGTGGGTATCGAGCAACTCTAATGCAGACCTGAACTTTAACAGCCACATTAAATCAATAACATCAGCAGCTTTTTACCATCTAAAAACATTGCCAGAATAAAAGAAATAGTGTCTAAACCAGACTTAGAAAGACTAATTCATGCGTTTGTCTCCATCAGGTTAGACTTCTGTAACGGCTGCTCACTGGGCTCTAAACGGGCTGAAAGACAGCTGCAGGACATCAGAACGCTGCTGAAATACGACCATATTAGTCCGGCGCTCAGGTCTCTGCACCGGCTTCCTGTCGCTCAGAGAATAGACTTTAAAACGGCTCTGCTTGTGTACAAGTCTATTCATGGTCTAGCACCAAAGTACATCTCTGACACGTTAAAGCCATATGAACCAACCCGGACTCTGAGAACCTCAGGGAGGGGTCTCCTGCTGGTGCCCAGAGTCTGGACTAAACAAGGTGAGGCTGCATTTCAGTTTTATGCTCCTAAAATCTGAAAGATGTGAGACAGGCCTCAGCTCAGTTTAAATCCAGGCTGAAAACAGTTCTGTTTAGCTGTGCATATGACAACTGAAAGTATTTTATCTGCACTCTGAGCTTTTCCAATTCATTAATGATTATTTTTTGTTTTATTTGCCTTCTTGTGATTGTATGTGGCTTAAAAGCACTTTGAATTGCCTTGTGTACAAATTGTGTCTACAAATAAACTTGCCTTGCACCGCAAAAGATTTTCAGTGTCATCAGATTATCGTATTGTTCACGTATGAGCGCATAATGTGTCTCCAGACTTTACCCCTGACTCTGCTGATGGATCTCCATCTCCAGCGTTCATACAGACGAGTCTCTCACATCATAAAATGTGATACCTGTAGCTCCTGGTCTTTGGCACCAGGTTGTTAAAGAGAACTGACAGTTTCTCTTCACTACTGTTTGAGTCACTGTTGCATATTTGTAGCAAAGAGGCCTGGGTGGTCTTGCCAACATTTAACCAAATTGTTTGCTCAGTAGACTGTAGTCCTGTGGTTTCTTCACCATGCTCTTCATCATTGTTGTTGTGAGGAAGTCCAATTGTATGTGAGGCCCCTAAACCAAGATGGTAGCAAGAATGGTAAGTATTGGTCAGATTTGGGCCTACACTAACCCTCCTACTGGTCTCAGCTGGGGCAGTCACAGGCACCTCTCACTCACCTTCGTCCCCCTAAGTGCAGAACGTTCATTTCTGAGGACACCACAGCCGATGCACCAAACTAATGCAGGATACGCGAGGCAGCCGTGATAAAACATGAAAGTTTGGCAGCCCAAGCTGGAAACAGTCCAGCTCAGTGGCTGCCAATCAAACACAGATTTGCCTCCGATGTGGGCCATTTGTCTGTGACTTCAAACATTTGTTGACTACTTGAAAATTGTATTGTCCTTGCAGAAAAGTTGTAATCAGCTTCATTTCAACCCAGCTAAACCACCAGTGGACAGTCTGAATGCTGTTGGGACATTCGCTCATAAGATTTGCTTAATACTAAGGGTTGTGTGCACACCTCATGAAATCATGAGCACGCCTTCATTTGAACTACTTTTCTAATGCAATATAGCATAGATTCCATCCAGGAAAAGTATGAGCAAATGACTCCGAATTATACGAGATGTCTAAGCATATCATTTCAGAAAAGCTGCTGTAAAAGAAGCATGGCTTATTGGCTCAACTTAGGATCATCACTGGAGTGATAACAGAAAATGTCTGTTGACTTTCTGATAATGCACACACACAGATTAGGAGTTCAGTTTGTTGCCCAAGGACACTTCGGGAAGCAGACTGGAGGAGCTGGGATCAAATTACCGACCTGCTCTATCAAAATATTTGTGGCATTCACCTGATGGTCGATGACAAAGGAACGTCCACAGCAAAAGCCTCCAATTGAAGCCACTGCGTTCTCCATGTTGGCACTGATCAGGTCAATGTCATCCATCTGTACCAGGCAGTAAAATGTCAGCAATATTCCAAAAAGCAGGAACAAATCTACTTTCAGATGTGTTGTTTGATGAGATTTAACAAATAATTCTCATTAGTGACATTACTATAAATCACATTGAAATATCACAGAAAAGGAAAAGGTAAGCAAGAGGCCGACATCGTAGCATAATAAAGACAGTTACAGTGTGTGGGGTTTTTGGGAGCTTTTATTAAAAACTGACTGTACTCACATTGACTCCGAAGTGCTCTGTGACTCCTTTGCCACGTTCTCCCAACACACCAAAAGACATGCTCTCCTCCAGAAAGAGCCGCACCTTGTATTTGTACTTGAGCTTCACCTGAAGATTACACGGACTCAAATAGGCAACATGTGGAAAATATGATGGAGTAATGATGCTTTCATCAGATCAGACGGATCTTTCCCGTTTAGTGAGTGTTGGAGCAGAAGTTCAGGCACATTATGGACTTAAAGCTGACACATACAGATAACTGCCTGAACATATCATTACAGCAACTACTTGAGCTGCTGGAGAAAATGTTATAAACACATTAAGTAATGTGGCAGGGAGGAAAGAGCACAATGCGCGTTACTCTGAAACATGGAAACTGTCCCAGATTCAGTCTCCTTGGCTCCAGATACTGGATTGGAATTCACGTGATTTTAACCATCTACTTATTTTTACATGAAAAATAATCACTAAAACAGAAAGTAACAACGTACTCTGATTTTTTTCTGCAGCACACTCAACATGAACCAAAAATGGATTTATGTCTTTCCACAGGCCCCTCCCAGCAACTTCTGCTGGATGGTAAGTTTGCTCAGTTTGTCCATAAAGGGCATTGAGCTTGTTATGAAGTGTAATAAGCAGCTTCAGAGGCTTATTAGTTTTGAATTTACCAACTCAGGGAGGGGACAAATGTCTGCAGTATTGATGTACAGTCCCTCCACAACAATGAACTTCCGCGTCACTCGAGCTTTACGAGGATTCTGCAATGAAAAAAGGGCATATTGGTATTAGACTGTGATAAGGAAGAGATACAGCCTTCATTAATAACTGAATGAAAAGATTATTATAAAGATGCACCTCTGCTTCACAAGCATGACAGCAAAGTGCAAAGAGACACTCAATCCTTGTATTCTTAAACTACATAAGCCTGAACTAACCTTCTGGTCCTCCACCTCCTGCTCCTTGAGCAACCTCTCCAGGTCCTCCATGTCATTGTGTTTGAAGTATTTGATGAAGCTGCGGGACGCCTGAAGACCCTTCTGGACAGAGAAACAGGCTGCTTCGTCCCTGGGCACAGAACACAGAACTAAAAACATCAATCCTTTGAGCAAAGAGCAATAAAGTCACACTCATAAAGAGACCGAGACTAGGTTTAATATGGCTCTAAACATCTAATAGAGACAGCACTCACACAAAGATTATGTCCCCTCTCTTGGAGTAGGCAGGGATTGCACTAGCAATGGTTGCAAAGCCATACGAATAGATTATGGCTTCTTCTGTTTTCATGAAATTGGCAAGACGGCTCTCCAGCTCCAGATGAACATCTGGGGGAGAGGAGACAGTTCATATAAAAAAAACGATAGAATAATGGTATCAGAATAAAGATTTAAAAATAAGTTTTTTCCCCTTCAAACTATCACACAAAATAAAGGATTTAAAGGATTGTTTTGTCTTTTACGTTTCTCCCAGGAGAATAAAGGATACCGTGCAGTAACTCCAAATGGAAAAAACAAACAAGTAGAGAAACTATAAGACCAAATCGAGCTCAAACACTAATAACTATACTATACTATACACTATAACAGCACCAAGAATGTCACACACAGTGCAAACTTGGTCTCGACCAGCACCCTCGCTCACAATCTTAAAGGAGAGGATCCTGATCTTAACTAAAATTGAATGAAACTCAGCTCAGAATTTTATGTGCAAGTCTGGGGGAGCTCCCATGATGCACCTCTCCTCCCTCCATGTACAGATGACATCATTGCTGTCATTAACTTGTGTTTCTCTCTCTCAGCAGGTATCTCTGGCCTGGTGTTACGCTGCTTGTTGTCCCCTCTTTCCTGTCCTCTCAGCCCCAGCTGGTCCAGGCAGATGGACCCTTCCTGGTTCTGGTTCTGATGGTAGGGATGGCTGATGGCTCAGCTAATCCTGAAACATCCCATAGTTAAGCTGCTATAGGCTTAGACTGCTGGGGGACCTCATCTGTCACACCTTTCCTCACTTTGCTCTCTTTTCCCCCTGTTTAATTTCTCAAATGATTTTATGTACATGTGACATTATTGTGGTTATTAACTTGTTTCCCTGTTCCAGCAGGTATCCTTTGAATGGTGTTTTTCCCCCCTCTTTTCCCTCTTCTCTGTCTTCTCAAACCCCAGCTGGTCGAGGCGGATGGCCACCCTTCCTGGTTCTGGTTCTGCCAGAGGTTTCTTCCTGGTTCTGGTTCTGCCAGAGGTTTCTTCCTGGTTCTGGTTCTGCCAGAGGTTTCTTCCTGTTAAAAGGGAGTCGTTCCTTTCCAACAGTGTTGGGATGACTCGTTTTACGGACTGAAGCACAAACTTTAACACAGCAGCACGATGCAGAAACTACAGTAGTGACCTGCAGCGGCTCTGCCAGCAGCACATTAAAGGCAGGAATCAAGCAATCAGTCAGCAGGAGAAACTGAAAGGACAATAAAAGTGATCCCATCCCAACACAGCATAAAGGAAGAGCTGCCGTTCACTCATTCCAGTTAGAGGTGTTTTGGTACTGAACACAGTTTAACCCACAGGAAGGCCAGCCTGAGGATGGAATTCATACAACACATTTATTTTGTTGGCCTCCATGTTCAACAGTATTTTTTTTTCTTTAAAAAAAAAAAAAAAGATTAATTCTGTAATATGTCTATTTGGAACAAATATCAATAGGAGGAGGAAAACATTATGCCTGTTTCATTAAAGATGATGTAAGCAGTGCTTTGAGCCAACAGAGCAGCGAGTGGAAACATTTGTTGTTTCTGTCTCTATGACACCTACAATGGTATCGAGTATCCCATATCTTTCTTGGTGTGGGTATCAGGTTTGAAACTTAAGTATCATGACAACCTTTTCCTTTTCTTAGGAGTTTTACGCCATCTGAAGATAATGCAATGATATGTTAACCTTTACTGTTCTGCTAAGGCTGGAGAACTTCCCAATTAACAATCGTGTCATATAAATTTGTCTTAATTATGTCCCATCACTGAATTGAGTCATCCACATCTACAGAGTCATTTATCTTTAAATCCAGACATTTTCACACCTCTAGTACATAGAGAAACAAAGTACAACTTTTCACTCACCAAACGTCCCATAGAAGCCTCTTGGACCACATGTACCAACGCCATATTTTTTCAGTGACGCCAAAGCCTTTTGCTATGAAGAAGAAGGGAAAAAAAAGAAAAAAAGAATCCATTCAATGTTCCAAAGACTGACTGATTGAAGAGTAAGGATTAAAAAATGTATTCAGACCTTAACACGCTCATTATCGAGGAGACCCAAGAAGTTAAAAGAAGCAAAGTTAATGCACTCCTTTCCATTGATTATGATTTTGTGGCTGGGTGGTCTGTGAAGAAAAACTGTGTTAAACACTGAAGAGCTCAAAGCCCTAATCACAGTAAGTAAGAATGATACTGTGTTGTACAATATCAGGGCTGAAAAACACAATGAATGAGAGCACATTTGGAGCACATTGGTCTTTAGTTCGAATGTTATGTCATGTAATGTTAAGCTTCAGAGAAATCAAGTTCAGTCAGGATTGTTTCGGTCAAAAAGAAAATTGCTTCATGTGTGTTTTACCCTGTGACAACATCGTAGTTTAGGGATGGATGGTCTCTGGAAACTGGGGGCACAAGAGGCTCTGGCTGCCATTCCTCAATCAGGTCCTCCTTTTCCTGGAATTCAGAACCATGTGACAGCTGTTTGGAGACACAGGCACTTCAACTGTGTGTTTTCCATTGTGTTGAGTTTACCTTCTCTGTGAGTTTGTAAGTCTCATGAAGTTTGTAGGTCTTGGAGAACAAAAGTCTGATGATCCACAATATCAGGATCCCCTCCAGAATCAGGTGGTATGCAGGAGCCTGGGAAAAGCACAGGTATGAGGATCAGTTTGAGGTCTACCCATTTCCTTGGTGGCAGTAACAAGCCACACAGGTATTATACAAAAGAAGAAGCCAATTCGTAGTGGCGATCGTAGTCAGCTAAGCTGTCTGAATGGGTCAGACAAATCATCGAATAGCTTTTCAATTCCCACCTCAGACAGAAAACCATCATTTCTTGATCTCTATGATGAGCATTCCACTTTTTAAGTTGATTCATAGACCAAATGGCCTGTCCCTCAGTACAAACAGACAACAGCCAATGTGTCGGGCCATCCCATAAAACTATAACACAAAGTACTGTTTGAGCTACCATCTGGGAAGAGGACTGAATGGATGTGGGGGAGATGACAGGACCAGACATGAGGCATAGAAGAAGCAGAGCGACAGAGTGAACTTGCGTTATCCTCCCAAACTGTTGAGGGAATTACTTTGTCATTTTTCACTTTCCAAAACAGCAGTGTCTTCTTTTGCTGTAGAGCTGCATGCAGCATCCAGCTCCTCTTTCGGTCTTTAGCAAGCAGCCCCTGTTCTGTGAAGTCCGAAAAGCTTTCCCATCAGCATACACTGCTTCATGACTATGGTGTATTCTTAACAGCGCTGGCCTTTAGCACCGTTCCCTTCTTTCAGCCCAGTTTTGCCGAGGCGTCTCCTACCACGTTGGCCTTTCTTCATCCGTTCACGGATTTTGTGGGACAGGAGGGCCAGGTCATCTTCGCTGTCAGGGTTGTGAAACTCCACTGTATACCATTTCATTTCTAGATTGTGGATGTTGTCATGATCCAGTCTATTGCCACCAGGAATAGGAGGGGCAATAGCAGACATCTCTTCCTCTCTCCCATTCGTTGTTGCTGATGATGTCCATGATCTTTGCTGGCACTCCGTAGTGTCTTAACAGCTTCCGGAGGGTCTGTCTACCAGCCGGTGCATCATCCCACCACTGGTTTGTTGCACCATACACCAGCATTTGACCATTTTGTCGAATTAGCATGAAATACGTTTGTACCAGTGTGCGTCATGCCCCTTCCAGACTTTGCGGGTCCTAAAGACACTTCCGCAAAGGATACACCGGTGTATCCTCGCTCGTATCCCCTCCTGCAGCCTCCTATCAGCGCATTTTAGAAATCCAAACATCCTTTAATACGTTTTGCTGAGATGGTTTCCCAAATCGCAGGCAGAAGGACGAAGGACGGAGAACAGAGGAGACGAGGAGGCACAAATTAGACAAATGACCGACTGGGCTACGGACAGAACGCGTTTAACAACTTTACTATGACCTACTTTGAACATATTAAAACACAAAATGTTGTGGCTTCAAATACGTATCTGCTCGTTAACGTCAGAAAATCTTTCTACTCGACGGAATTGAAGAAAAGACAAATATTACCTCATAAAATGCCTGTACCATTTCCACCAATACCCACTGCTGCCCGGACGCCATGTTTATCTGTCTTCCTTCTGCAACGTCACGAGCAATGCTGCATTCATGTTCCACACAAGAAATGGTAAACTTGACTATCCATCCATACAATACTAACCACCCACCTACACTATCCAAGAGATACACGAGACAAGAAAAAGAATAATCATAATCAAATGTGTTCACTTTAATTTTATTGAGATTAAATATCTGTAAACATTCCAATTTGTTTATTTCAGAAAGCTCTATTTTGCTCTTCATCTACTTACTGAGCCTGTCTGCCAGTGGTGTAAGCTCATTGAGCATCAATCCCATGTGACCTGCTCAACCAACAGTTCCAGGTTCATTTGTGAGGGTGTATCATGATGACAAGTTCTAGCTTAAAATACCCTCCTTTAGTCAGGAGGTTAACATTTAGTTAAAATGAGATGATTCTACAAGTCATTAGGAAAATGTTCTTTTGGTTAATGTGTTCTTCAAGAAGAGAATAAGACTGAGGTGTCTGCTCCAAAGCATTTTCCAATTCATTTTCCATTTCACTATTCAGTTATGATTGTAACTGAATAGTAAATTAATTGAATTAAATAGTGAATAGTACTTTTCATTTTATCCAGGATGATATATTATTACAACCACTTGGATTATAGACTACCTGACAAATGGACCACAGTTTGGTGAGACTGAAGGGTTGAGAGTCTGAGAAGGTGATCAGCAGCACAAGAGCACCACAGGGGACTGTACTGTCACCATTTATCCTCACTCTGTACACCTCAAACTTTCAGTACACCTCACTGATGGATCAGTAATGGACAAGAGGCTGATTAGAGAGAAGTGGTCAATCACGTATCACGATGGAATAACAATCATCTTGAATGTGAACAAAACAAAAGATGTGACTGTGGATTTAAGGAAAAGATGTAAGATAAACACTATAGGCATCCTGGGAGAAGAGGTGGAGGTGATGGACAACTGCAGATACCTGGGAGTTCACCTGGACAACAGATTTAACTGGAAATGTAACACTAAGGCTGTCTCCAAGACTTGGCAAAGCCAGAGACTCAAAGTGTAAAGAACAACTACAAAGTGGCAAATGACTGGTGACTGCAGAGGGTTGATGAATTAAAGGAAAGCAGGTGAGTGATGAACAGGAAAAAGGTGCACATGGAGACCTATGGACAAGAATAGGGGAACTTAAAATAAATTAAGGATGAAAAGAAACTAAAAAAGTAACATACACGGAATACAAACTCAAATGAAACATGAATACAAACAGAATCTATAACATTAACCTAATAACTGAAAAACAAAAGCTAGAATTTACACAGGACACAAACCGAAAGCAACCTCTATCGACATAAACAAGAATACAAAAAAAATCTAACACAGATAACCGAATCCTAAAAGAGAAAACACAAAGAATAAAACTAAATGAAAACACCAGAACTCAAGCAGGAACTGAACGAGAGCTGTTTATGCTAAGAAGAATGCTGCACAGGTTGATATGTTCATGTTTCTGCATTTAATTCAATTCAGTTCAATTTTCTTTATATAGCGCCAAATTACAACAATAGTCATCTCAAGGCACTTAAGTAATATAGTCCAATTCAAGCCAATTGGAATTCAATTCATTGTAATCATAATCCAATTCATTCATATAGAGCCAATTCAAAAATTAATATCCTAGCTAAGGAAACCAACAGATTGCACCGAAACTTGTCTTCAGTCCAATCTCCCGTCCTGAGCCTGAGGGACTGTGGAAAGGAACGACTCCCTTTAACAGGAAGAAACCTCTGGCAGAACCAGAACCAGGAAGAAACCTCTGGCAGAACCAGAACCAGGAAGAAACCTCTGGCAGAACCAGAACCAGGAAGGGTGGCCATCCGCCTCGACCAGCTGGGGTTTGAGAAGACAGAAAAGAGGGAAAAGAGGGGGGAAAAAGACCATAACACCATTCAAAGGATACCTGTTGGAACAGGGAAACACAAGTTAATAACCACAATAATGTCACATGTACATAAAATCATTTGAGAAATTAAACAGGGGGAAAAAGAGAGCAAAGTGAGGAAAGGTGTGACAGATGAGGTCCCCCAGCAGTCTAAGCCTATAGCAGCTTAACTATGGGATGTTTCAGGATTACCTGAGCCATCCCTAACTATAAGCTTTATCAAAAAGGAAAGTTTTAAGCCTAATCTTAAAAGTGGAAAGGGTGTCTGCTTCCCGGACATTTACTGGCAGCTTATTCCACAAGAGAGGGGCCTGATAACTGAAGGCTCTGCCTCCCATTCTACTTTTAGAAACTCTGGGAACAACAAGTAAACCTGCAGTTTGGGAGCAAAGTGCTCTGTTAGGAAAATATCTTACAATGAGATCTTTAAGATATGATGGATTAATATGATCATTAAGAGCTTTATATTTGAGGAGAAGAATCTTAAATTCTATTCTGAATTTAACAGGGAGCCAATGAAGAGAAGCTAAAACTGGTGAAACATGATCTCTCCTGATCTCATCAGAACTCTGGCTGCAGCATTTTGGATCAGCTGGAGGCTTTTCAGAGAAGATGTGGGACAGCCCAATAATAAGGAATTACAGTAGTCCAATCTTGAAGTAACAAATGCATGAACTAGTTTCTCTGCATCACCCTGAGACAGGATGTTCCTGATTTTAGCAATGTTACGAAGGTGAAAGAAGGCAGTCCTAGAAACCTGCTTTATATGTGCGTCAAATTATAAATTCTGGTCAAAAATAACTCCAAGGTTCCTCACTGTAGAACTAGAAGTCAAGGAAATACCATCTAGAGTAACTATATAACTAGACAATTTCTCCCTGAAGTGCTCAGGTCCAAAGAGAACAACTTCAGTTTTGTCTGAATTTAGAAGCAGAAAGTTCTGAGTCATCCAGGTCTTTATATCTTTAAGACATGTTTGTAGTCTGACCAACCTATTGGTTTCATCTAGTTTCATAGATAAGTACAGCTGAGTATCATCAGCATAACAATGGAAATTTATGCCATGCTGTCTGATAATGTTACCTAATGGAAGCATGTATAAAGTAAAAAGAATCGGTCCAAGCACAGAACCCTGAGGAACTCCATGACTTACTCCAATGTGTGAGGAAGATTCTTAATTTACAAGAACAAACTGGAATCTATCAGATAAATATGACTTAAACCAGCCTAATGCAGTTCCTTTAATCCCAATAACATGTTCAAGTCTCTGTAACAGAATGCTGTGATCGATCGTATCAAATGCAGCACTGAGATCCAACAGGACAAGCACAGAAACAAGTCCGCTATCAGAGGCTAAGAGGAGATCATTGGTAACTTTCACCAGTGCTGTTTCTGTGCTATGATGCACTCTGAATCCTGACTGAAACTCTTCAAACAGATTATTTCTATGTAAATGATCACAAAGTTGAGCTGCAACTATTTTTTCAAGAACTTTAGACAAAAAAGGGAGATTGGATATAGGTCGATAATTAGCCAACACTTCTGAATCAAGAGTAGGTTTTTCAAGTAAAGGTTTAATTACAGCAACCTTAAAAGTCTGAGGTACATATCCTGTCAACAAAGACCGATTGATCAAATCCAAAATGGAAGTGTCAATTAAGGGGAAAACCTCCTTAAACAGTCTGGTTGGGATTGGGTCTAAAATACAAGTTGAAGGTTTAGAAGAGACTATTGCTGTTGTTAGCTCAGCGAGATCAACTGGGCAGAAGCCGTCTAAATACAAATCAGGTTCTAAAGATACTTCTAAAGCTGCTCTACTTGATGATACATCAGTGATAATAGTGGGAAGGATTCCATTAATCTTCTCTCTGATAGAAACAATTTTATTGATGAAGAATCTCATGAAATCATCAGTACTGAGAGTTAAAGGAATACATGGCTCAACAGAGCTCGGACTCTTTGTCAGCCTGGCAACAGTGCTGAAAAGAAACCTGGGATTATTCTTATTCTCTTCTATCAATAATGAATAATAAGCAGTTCTAGCTTTACGAAGGGCTTTCTTATACGTTATTAAACTATCTTTCCAGACTAATTGAGACTCTTCTAAATTAGAGGAACGCCACTGTCTCTCCAGCTTTCTTGCGGTCTGCTTTAAAGCAGCTGTGAATTATACCAAGGAGCCAACCTCTTCTGACTGATTACCTTCCTTTTCAGAGGGGCAACATTGTCCAGTGTTGTACGCATTGAAGCTATAGTGCTGTCAACAAGAGAGTCAAGTTCTACTGGAATAAAATTTAGGTAGCCATCCTCTGTCATATCAGCACATGGCAGTGAAGAAAAGGATGATGAAATCAACTCTTTAAATCTGGTTACAGAATTCTCTGAAAGATTCACTTCTACATGTAAAATTCTTCTCAGAAGCCATATAGTCAAATAATGTAAATTCAAAAGTTATTAAAAATGGTCAGACAAGACAGGGTTATGAGGGAACACTTTTAACTGTTCACTCTCAATGCCATAAGTAAGCACAAGGTCAAGGGTATGATTAAGGCAGTGAGTAGGTCTGTGAACACTTTGAGAAAATCCATCCATCCATCCATCATCTGCCGCTTATCCGGGGGTCGGGTCGCGGGGGCAGCAGCTTGAGCAGAGAAACCCAGACGTCCCTGTCCTCGGCCACTTCCTCCAGCTCTTCTGGGGGGACCCCGAGGCGTTCCCAGGCCAGCCGAGAGACATAGTCTCTCCAACGTATCCTGGGTCTCCCCCGGGGTCTCCTCCCAGTGGGACGTGCCTGGAACACCTCACCAGGGAGGCGTCCAGGGGGCATCCTAACCAGATGCCCGAGCCACCTCATCTGGCTCCTCTCAATGCGGAGGAGCAGCGGTTCTACTCCGAGCCCCTCCCGGAGGACTGAGCTTCTCACCCTATCTCTAAGGGAGAGCCCAGACACCCTGCGGAGGAAACCCATTTCGGCCGCTTGTATTCGTGATCTCGTTCTTTCGGTCACTACCTACAACTCGTGACCATAGGTGAGGATGGGAACGTAGATTGACCAGTAAATAGAGAGCTTCGCCTTCTGGCTCAGCTCCTTCTTCACCATGACGGGTCGTGCAGAGCCCGCAACACTGCAGACGCTGCACCGATCCGCCCGTCAATCTCACGCTCCATTGGTCCCTCACTGTGAACAAGACCCCGAGATACTTGAACTCCTCCACTTGGGGAAGGATCTCATTCCCGACCCGGAGAGAGCATTCCACCCTTTTCCGGCTGAGAACCATAGTCTCGGATTTGGAGGTGCTTTTTCCACTTGGAGGTGGATTTGGAGCAGGAGGCTGGAACCAGTCCTCTTGAGATAATCCAATAGAGTCTAATATAGAATTAAAGTTAATATTTAGGCTGTCATTTTCAACATCTACATGAATATTAAAGTCACCCACTACAACGACTTTATCTGTACTCAGCACTAACTGGGATAAAAACTCTGAGAATTCAGACAGAAACTCAGAATAAGGGCCAGGTGGACGATACACAACAACAAACACAAGAGGTTTTTGTGATTTCCACTTTGGGAAAAACTGAGAATCAGAGATTCAAAAAAGCTAAAACTAATCTTGGGTCTAGGACTGATTAGTAACCCTGATCTGAAGATAGCTGCCACTCCTCCTCCTCTGCCTGTGGTTGGAGGAACGTGAACATTTAAATAGTCAGAGGGAGTTGATTCATTAATGCTAACATGATCCTCCTGCTGCAGCCAGGTTTCTGTAAGACAAAATATGATGATCACAGATCAAATCATTCACTAAAAGAGACTTCGAAAGGAGATATCTAATATTCAGGGAACCACATTTAATAATTTGATGTTTTTGTTCAGTTAAAGTTTTTGCTTAAATTTTTTTTACACAAGAGGATTTGCTCCTTTTGTGTTTTTTTATTCGTGGGGGGGTGGGGCAGCATCAGGTGGGAAGCCGCAGAGAAGTGTGTAAGACTACAACTCTGCATCCTGGTCTCAACCCTGGGTTGTCATGTTTTTGGATGACTAATAAATTCGTCCATATTTCTAGAAATGAGAGCCGCTCCTTCCAAAGTGGGATGGATGCCGTCTCTCCTCATCAGACCAGGTTTTCTGCAGAAAGATTGCCAATTATCTATGTAGCCCACGTTGTTTGCTGGACACCATCTAGACAACCAGCGATTGAATGAGGACATGCGGCTAAACATGTCATCACTGGTCAGATTTGGCAGGGGTCCAGAGAAAACTACATTGTTTTGGCAAAATTACACACCGATGCAACATTAATTTTAGTGACCTCCGATTGGCGTAACCGGGTGTCATTACCGCCGACGTGAATAACTATTTTACTGTATTCACGCTTATCCTTAGCCAGCAGTTTTAAACAGGATTCTATGTCGCCCGCTCTGGCCCCTGGAATACATTTGACTATGGTCGCTGGTGTCTCTAATGCCATGTTTCTGACTATAGAGCTGCCAATTACCAGGGTTTTGTCCTCAGCGGGTGTGTCGCTGAGTGGGGGAAATCTATTTGAAACGTGGAAGGGTTGATGGTGAACCACGGGCTTCACTTTAGGACTATGACTCCTCTTCCTGACAGTCACCCAGCCACTCTTAAGTCCCGGCTGCTCAGGATCTGCTCGGGGACGACTAACAGAGCTAGCTACGCTAGGTGGCGCCACACTGACTAAAGGCGCTTGGCTCGCCATCGGGTGGTTTTCAACAGTGCAGAGCCGAGCTTCCAATTCAGATAACCTTGCCTCCAAAACTACAAAAAGACTACATTTGTTACTGTACCATTACCACTAAAGGAGGCAGAGGAGTAACTAAACATCTGACACACGGAGCAGGTGAAAGCAGGAGATAGAGGAAGAGAACTGGTAGCCATGCTAAGCTAGAGAACCAGACACACCGCTAAAAAGTGAAAAATAAAGACTAAAGATCTGTAAGAGTGAGCGTTAGAATATAACAAGTATGCGATAGTGTTAACCATGCAAGATGTGTAAATTATAGGGAGAAATAAGGTGATTATTAGTAGTTCAAGAGGAGCGAGAAATGTCACAGTACACACACAAAGCAACAGGAAGTGATGCAATATGTCTTACTGCAAAGCAAAGCAGCAGACGCTTTTATCCAAAGCCACTTACAAATGAAGATATAACATCACAGCTAACATCAAAGCTAACAATAAGCTACATAGAAGGAAACCACTAGTCAGACTCTGTCAGAGGTGACAGTGTAGAGATAGGGTGCAGGCATAGAGGGAAGTGTAGAAAGATAAAGTGCAGAGAAAGAGGGGGTAGGAATAATCAACAACATAATCAACAATACTGCCCACCCTCTACACATTGATCAAACAATGTATCAAGTTAGACACTTCTTAACCTGCACTGCAGCAGAGAACATGCCACACTTTATTCCTGCCAGCAGCAACAGCCATGTGCAACAACTGCTTTTAGCAATTAAAAAATCCTGCAACATTATAATTTTTCTGTTGGGATTAATAAAGTAATAAGTAAGTTTTAGGATAGCACAGTGTGTGTATAATACTGAAATGTCCTCTTTCATGGTGAAACATTGAAATTTGCTGGGCTGTCATTGTCATGTTTTTTTAAGGGGAATTTCGGTATTTTTAAACCTAGACCTTATTTCTGGCATGAAATACATTTATTTACTCACCAAGAACAGTTTGGCCAAAGTTGGCGTCCTTCGGAGGCTAATTAGATAACTCACGATCGGCGTATATCCATTTAACGGAGTGAACGGGACAAAGACGATGCAGCCATTAAATAAGGCATTATCTGTATTTATTTCACCAGTATATATCAAAATGGTTTAAACCTGACCTGCCACTTATTAGTCAAAACGTAAAAAATCACAAATGTTTTAAAAGCATTAACATCAGCTCCTCTCTGACAGCCTGGTGGGAATTTCTTAAAATAACAGTCTTCACTTCTCCCGTGTAAGCTTACACCCATCTAGAACAATCCTGACATCCTGCTAAACAAAATAATGCTAAACTTTACTCTGTGGAAGATCAAAGGAATCAAACATCTGGAACATATAATCCAAAATGGACATTTTTTTTCATTTGATGAGCTCATATCACAACATGAGATAGGCAGCAATAAATTCCTAGAATATCAACAACTTAAGTCTATAATAACAAAGAAATATATCCTCCACCAACCAGACTTACAACTCCCGACTAGGGTAGCAGAATTTCTAAGCATCTGCACCCCAAAACTACTATCAAAAATATATAAATTATTGTCTAAGCTAGATGACACAATGTCTCTACCATCCTCAAAATGGGAGGCAGATTTATCCATCAGTTCTAGTCATAGCTTCTGTCCACAAATATGTTTGAACACCTTTAGAATGACTCGAAATCCTAATTTACAGCTCATACAATACAAAATTCTTCATAGAACACACTATACAGGACAAAGGATGTTCAGGATGGGTCTGACACACTCAAACATCTGCTCACATTGCACAGATAACACACCTGATGATTATGCACACGCTTTGTGGTTTTGTGCGCCTGTCCAGAAGTTCTGGCTTGAAGTCTGTGAGGACCTATCAACATGGATAAAGTGTAGCATCCCTGCATGCCCCACACTGTGCAGACTGGGTGACTTAGACAACATCAACATGGAAATTAACTCAGCACACATGGTTCTCACAGTGTTATGTATCGCAAAGAAAACTATTCTCATGAACTGGAAAGCGAAGAACAATCTGTGTATTAACCAGTTTAGAAATGTTCTTTTAGATTATATTAGCATGGAAACAATGTCTGCCTCCTCAAAACATCAATTGGCTGAATTTAATTCTCTCTGGTCCCCGCTGATTAGCTTTATCACATAGTAGTGGTGGTGGGTTGCTGTCCCGTCGCTCTGGGCGGTTGGGTGTGTGCTGGGGGGGGGGTGCTGTGTGGCTTCGGGCGTCTGGTGGTCTCTCGGGTCGTGGGGACCGGGTTGATCATTGCTGGGGGGGACTGTGAGTCAGGCTTGGAGGGCAGTTTTGGGGGCTTGCGGGTGGGGCTGTCTTGCGGTGTGGGGCGGGGTCCCTTAGGGGCCTTGGGGTGGTGGCTGCTGGCTCTGTACCGGGTTGCCGGGCCGCTCTGGCGTGGGCGGTGGTGCTGGGCCTGGGCCCTGGTGGCTGGGCGCTGCCTTGCGCCCAGGGGGGCTGGGTTGCCCTGGACATGCCACAGTATGGGTGGGTTGGTGCAGGTCCTGGTGCCAGGCTTGTTGCTCTGGGACCTCCAGGGTGTCCGCAGGTGGTTGTTTTCTTTAGGGTGTTGGGGCGTGCGGTGGGTGGGTGCTTTTCCCTGTTGGGGGGTGGGGGGTCTCAGGCCCGGGCTGCTGCGTCTGGTGTGACCGGGTGGTTTGTTTGTTGTTGTTTGTTTGTTTGTTTGTAGAGGTCCTCCGGGGTGGGGTGGGGTTGGGTTGAGTGGGGTGGGGCGGGGTAGGTACCTTCTGGGGGTACCGTAGCTCCCGGAATATGGTCGCTGCCTGGTGGACATCAGGCCCTCCTGCCCTGTGTTGGGTCCCAGGTAGCGGGGGTGCCTATTGCAGCCAGTCCCTGGCTGCCCTCTCTTTGGGTATGTAGGCTGACCAGAGGGCCGCGCTCCCAGTTCTACAAGGTTGGCTGCCCCTCAACTTTAATCGCTCACTATTAGAAAATATTGAAGAGCCAGAAGGGTGAGGGGAGGGGTCATCTCACACCCCTGCTTCCTGGTTGCTGCTTGGGCAGGAGTGGCCAGGAGGAATTAATTATTCTGCTGGTTCAGGGTCTGTGGTGGCTGGGGGGCTGCTGGCCCCCTGGTGTGCCCGCTGCGCTACACCCCAGCGGAGTCAAGGGAGGGAGGACGTGTGGATGTATGGGACGTGAAAGTGTGTGGTGATGATTGGGCCTGGGTCTGGGACTTGCTGTCGCCTGGCCTGCCTGTGCTTCTCCCAATGGGGGGGCGGCGTTGCCTCTCCCCACTGCTCGCGACTTCACCCACCTGTGGGCACGTCTTGACTCCCAGGGCAGGCGCTGACCCACTGTGTGGCTGTCTGGGTCGCTTGGCCCTCCCGGGTATTGGGTGGGGCCTCTGCTGGGGGGTTTTGGGCGCTCGGGCTCCTGGGGCCAGGGTCCGGTGCACGGCCCATGTCTGGGCGGCTTGGGCCTGGTGGGGTCGGGGGGCAGTTCAGTTCTATTACATGCTATATATTGTAAACAGAAATAAATAAATGGGCATCAAGGGGAGCTTTACATTTTTAAAACTTCCCTTGGCAAAGCAAATCTGTTTGGCATAAAAGGTATTCACAATTCTGCTGCCATAATGCTGAACAGAACAAGAAAAAAAAAAGTGAAGGAATTCATTTTACAGTAAAATCCTAAATCGTGCATAACTCCTCATAAAGAGCGTATTGCTCAACCATAAGTGTGGTTCTTTCTCATACAAGGTTATAAAAAGAAGTTTATACTTGAATCCAGCTTAGACATGGATAAATATGAAGGACAAAGCAGTTTTAACTTGGTTTAAGTGAAGGAATTCATTTAACAGCAAAATCCTGAATCGTGCATAACTCCTCATAAGGAGTGTATTGCTCAAACATAAGTGTTGTTCTTTCTCATACAAGGTTATAAAAAGAAGTTTATGTTTGAAACCAGCTTAAACATGGACAAATATTAAGGACAAAGCAGTTTTAACTTGGTTTGAGTGAAGCAATTCATTTTATGGCAATATCTGAAATCTTGACTATCTCCTTAAAAGAAATCGAATTTCGGATTCCAGATGAACAAGTGTGGTTCTTTCTCATATAAGGTAATATAAAGAAGTTTATGCTTGAATCCAGCTTAGACATGGATATATAAGAAGGACAAAGCAGTTTTAACTTGGTTTAAGTGAAGGAATTCATTTTACAGCAAAATCCTGAATCGTGCATAACTCCTCATAAGGAGTGTATTGCTCAAACATAAGTGTTGTTCTTTCTCATACAAGGTTATAAAAAGAAGTTTATGCCTGAATCCAGCTTAGACATGGGTAAATAAGAAGGACAAAGCAGTTTTAACTTGGTTTAAGTGAAGGAATTCATTTTATGGCAATATCTGAAATCTTGACTATCTCCTTAAAAGAAAGCGAATTTCGGATTCCAGAAGAACAAGTGTGGTTCTTTCTCAAATAAGGTAATATAAAGAAGTTTATACTTGAATCCAGCTTACACATGGATAAATAAGGAGGACAAAGCAGTTTTAACTTTGCTTAAGTGAAGGAATTCATTTTACAGCAAAATCCTGAATCGTGCATAACTCCTCATAAGGAGTGTATTGCTCAAACATAAGTGTTGTTCTCTCTCAAATAAGGTAATATAAAGAAGTTTATACTTGAATCCAGCTTAGACATGGACAAATATGAAGGACAAAGCAGTTTTAACTTGGTTTAAGTGAAGGAATTCATTTAACAGCAAAATCCTGAATCGTGCATAACTCCTCATAAGGAGTGTATTGCTCAAACATAAGTGTTGTTCTTTCTCATACAAGGTTATAAAAAGAAGTTTATGTTTGAAACCAGCTTAAACATGGACAAATATGAAGGACAAAGCAGTTTTAACTTGGTTTGAGTGAAGCAATTCATTTTATGGCAATATCTGAAATCTTGACTATCTCCTTAAAAGAAATCGAATTTCGGATTCCAGATGAACAAGTGTCGTTCTTTCTCATATAAGGTAATATAAAGAAGTTTATGCTTGAATCCAGCTTAGACATGGATAAATAAGGAGGACAAAGCAGTTTTAACTTGGTTTAAGTGAAGGAATTCATTTTACAGCAAAATCCTGAATCGTGCATAACTCCTCATAAGGAGTGTATTGCTCAAACATAAGTGTGGTTCTTTCTCATACAAGGTTTTAAAAAGAAGTTTATACTTGAATCCAGCTTAGACATGGATAAATATGAAGGACAAAGCAGTTTTAACTTGGTTTAAGTGAAGGAATTCATTTTACAGCAAAATCCTGAATCGTGCATAACTCCTCATAAGGAGTGTATTGCTCAAACATAAGTGTGGTTCTTTCTCATACAAGGTTTTAAAAAGAAGTTTATGTTTGAAACCAGCTTAGACATGGATAAATATGAAGGACAAAGCAGTTTTAACTTGGTTTAAGTGAAGGAATTCATTTAACAGCAAAATCCTGAATCGTGCATAACTCCTCATAAGGAGTGTATTGCTCAAACATAAGTGTTGTTCTTTCTCATACAAGGTTATAAAAAGAAGTTTATGTTTGAAACCAGCTTAGAAATGGATAAATATGAAGGACAAAGCAGTTTTAACTTGGTTTGAGTGAAGCAATTCATTTTATGGCAATATCTGAAATCTTGACTATCTCCTTAAAAGAAAGCGAATTTCGGATTCCAGAAGAACAAGTGTGGTTCTTTGTCATATAAGGTAATATAAAGAAGTTTATGCTTGAATCCAGCTTAGACATGGATAAATAAGAAGGACAAAGCAGTTTTAACTTGGTTTAAGTAAAGGAATTCATTTTACAGCAAAATCCTGAATCGTGCATAACTCCTCATAAGGAGTCTATTGCTCAAACATAAGTGTTGTTCTTTCTCATACAAGGTTATAAAAAGAAATTTATGTTTGAAACCAGCTTAAACATGGACAAATATGAAGGATGAAGCAGTTTTAACTTGGTTTGAGTGAAGCAATTCATTTTATGGCAATATCTGAAATCTTGACTATCTCCTTAAAAGAAAGCGAATTTCGGATTCCAGATGAACAAGTGTGGTTCTTTCTCATACAAGGCTATAAAAAGAAGTTTATGTTTGAAACCAGCTTAAACATTGACAAATATGAAAGACAAAGCAGTTTTAACTTGGTTTAACTGGAGGAATTCATAGTTAGCAGTTCCTTGATGAGGGATGAGGGATTTCAGATACCAAAATCCACCCCATCACTATCAATATTATCAGAGCAAAATCTGAAATCGTGCTTATCTCCTGAAAAGGAGCGTATTGCTCAATCACAAGTGTGGTTCTTTCTCATACAGGGTAATATGAAGAAGTCTATGTTTGAAACCTCTTTAGACATGGATAAACATGAAGGACAAAGCAATTTTGACTTGATTTTTAGTGAAGATATTAATTTTCCAGCAAAATCTGAAATCGTGCTTATCTCCTGAAAAGAAGCATATTGCTGTGCTTCTTTTTCATACAGGGTAATATGAAGAAGTTTATGTTTGAAACCTCTTTAGACATGGATAAACACGAAGGACAAAGCAATTTTGACTTGATTTTTAGTGAAGATATTAATTTTCCAGCAAAATCTGAAATCGTGCTTATCTCCTGAAAAGAAGCATATTGCTGTGCTTCTTTTTCATACAGGGTAATATGAAGAAGTTTATGTTTGAAACCTCTTTAGACATGGATAAACACGAAGGACAAAGCAATTTTGACTTGATTTTTAGTGAAGATATTAATTTTCCAGCAAAATCTGAAATCGTGCTTATCTCCTGAAAAGAAGCATATTGCTGTGCTTCTTTCTCATACAGGGTAAGCATTTTATGCCTGAAACTTATTGAGACCAACATAAATATGAAGGACAAAGCAGTTGGTTTGAGTGAAGGAATTAATTTTAGAGCAAAATCCGAAATCGTGCATAACTCCTTGCAAGGACCATATTGCTCAATCACAAGTGTGGTTCTTTGCTGCTTTGTCTGCTTTGCCCTACATATCCTTGTATGTCAAAATAGGTTTCAAGCATACAAATCTTCATATTACCTTGTAAGAGAAAGAACCACACTTGTTCTTCAGGAATCTGAAATTCACTTTCTTTTAGAGATATTAAAGATATTCACGATTTCAGAATTTGCAATAAAATGAATTGCTTCAATCAAACAAAGTTATAACTGCTTCATCCTTCATATTTATCCATGTCTACGCTGGTTTCAATTATAGATTTCTTTATATTACCTTGTATGAGAATATTTTACATATTACCTTTAAGAGAATTTTCTTGATGATTTGGTCCTTCAAGCCGGATCTCAACATCCTCTCCACCGTCCAGACTATATGGGTGATTTCCGGGATTCCAAACAAAAGACCTTCAGCTCAATTCAGAGGCCAGCTTCCACTGGAAGGAGATTGTATTTTTGAATCAGGGGTCAGACTCGCTGGATTTGTGAATTTATCAGTGGATTAGTGGTAAGGACGGTTGTTATCAATGCAAGTTTGCCCCGTCTGTTGTTTCACTGAGACACTACTAACTAACTACCACCCGGTTACATGCTGCCATTCCGACATCTCGCCATTCCGACATTGGCCTCCAATTGTCGGAATGGCGACACTTAATTTTTTATCAAACGTCCCGCCATTCCGACACTTTTTTCCTCCTATGGTCGGAATGGCGGTATGTTTTTTTTTTTTTTAACATACTGCCATTCCGACCATAGGAGGAAAAAAGTGTCGGAATTTTCCAAGAGTTCCTTTTAATAGCCTATATTTTACCCAAAACATTTTACACTAATGAAGGCTGATATGCCGGCGCGCGTATTTGCGCCGGCATATCAGCCTTGCAAACAAACTTTAATAATCTATTATCAAAATCCCCTGAAATGTCAAATATAAAAATACAGATATTAATGTAACTCTGGAGAGACTGAAACTGATTAAGCAGAAATACAGTGTCGGTGAGCTGTCACAGCAGCCAGCTGGAGCGGAGCTCTCCACAGAGCCCATGCGTCTTTTGCACGCTGTCATCATATGCAAAAGTAATAATTGCAATAACAGATATCACGGCTACTGCACAGGACACAGTTGCGAGCACTCTGCCTTGCCTTGCCAATAGGAGAGGAGAGAAATGACAGCATAGAACGTATAAAACACAACAAAATGCAGTAAAAACGTTTATTCATGTTATTCACGTGATTTATGAATACTCGCTACAATTTTGGGAAGCGTTGATGGGCTTTGCGCATTTGGCACAAACACACAGCCGTTGCGCAAGGCTTTATATAGCCTGTTGATATCTTAAGGACCTAACTGGTCACACCTGGGAGTAAATGTCATGTAGAGATTGTTTTTACATGACATTACAGCTGAACATATAGCTTTCATCCACAAACCAACGTGGGAGAGCCCGAAGACGCATGTGCCAGACACACATAGGCGTGCGTAAAACCGCTTTTGACCACTTCATGCTGTTTATTTGCTTTCTTTTAGTTAACTTTCGTTTCTTTTGGATTCTTGTGCGTGTTATGGAGCCGTTTCGGTCCATATTTGTAAGCCTTTTTTTCCTGGATTAAATTTTCGGAAGTTGAAACAAGTGGCATTGGAGTGTGTGATTAAAAACCACCGCGGTCTGCTTCTCCTCCTCCAGTTGCCGAGACTTTGTGTTTTTAATAACGCTTATCTGTAAACATGTGTTAAACATATAAATTGCATGAACAGAAAGAAGGGACTCACCTGTTGAGTAACACACATTTCCTTATACTGAAAGCCTTGTCGGAATGGTGGGACGTTTGCATGTCGGAATGGTGGGATGTCGGAATGGTGGGATGTCGGAATGGTGGGATGTCGGAATAGCGGGATGTCGGAATGGCGCTATTTCGGAATGGGTGTTGCCACCCCTACCACCCAACGCAGTTTATAAATACATAATATCCGTCTAAGTTTTTAATATTATCTGGGTCCCGTTGAAACATGTATGTAACATTCCCACTTAAATTCCAGCTTAAATTGAAACAAGTATTCCCCATTTTCTATCCCTTCAGTAGTCAACCAGTCTGTATGGAGTCCACTCGAGCAACTGGTCCGATCAGTGAAACACTGCTTTTGTTTTCACCGTTAGGTTTCCACAGCCAGAAGGTTTGTTATAACCGCAAGGTTGCCCCCGTCTGTCGTTTCACTGAGACACTACTGGATAACTACCAACCAACACAGTTTACAACATCTGTCTAAGTGTTGTAATCTGGGTCCTGTTGAAACATGTATTTAACATTCCCACATAAATCTGGTTTTACAGGTCTTAATTAAATACACACTATTTTATATAATAACTCAAAGTTATTGTTTTTCTACTACAAATCCAGCAAGGCTGGCCACTGATTCAAAAATACGAAATTCTCACCTCAAGACAAACGGGGTCTGATGGCACATGTTCTTGGAAAAATTAATGCTATGACAGAAATAAATTTGTGATGGAGATTTCATCAAAGCATCCAATGCAGAATAGGGCATATCAATGGTTGAACTACGCAATGTCTGATGCAGGCAACAGTAAAAGGCTCTGGAAGTAGTTCGAAAAATTATACGGATTGATGCAGTGTCTGAGGTTGACCAGTGGCAGATGCAAGAAAGGTGAGAGAAGAGCAGTCATTGTTTCTTGATAAAAGAACAGGAGAAGCAAGCCAACAAGTGATGAAGCTCGTAAGTGGTTATAGTCATCAATGTAAAATGCATGAGCTTTTTCTTTTTCCTACGTAGCAAGAGACAGGAGATCCTCATTGAAATAAAAAAGAAAGAAGAAAGACAGCTCAGATGGCCTTTTTGAATTTTCACAGACCGAATTAAGTTTTTACAAATCATAAAATGTGCTGAAAAGACTCTGTACCAGCTTTACAATGATTATGTCCAGATATGAGCAGTCAAACTATTGTCACTACTATATGTAGTTTTCATACAGGACCTAGTGTAGGGTGATCAGAATGCAATAAAAGCAGTAAAACAGCCCCTTTGTGCATATTCACAAATCAGAACAAGGTTTCACAAATCCTAAATAAGGTATTAATGAATCTACAGCCTCTTTAGAACAATTATATCCAGATTTGGGCAGTCTAATTATAGTAATTTTCATACAGGACCGAGTCTTGGGTGATCAGAATGCAATAAAAGCAGTGAAATGGCCCTTTTCTGCATTTTCGCAAATCATAAAAAGATTTCACAAATCTTAAACAAGGTATTAATGAATCTACAGCCTCTTTAGAAAAATTGTATCCAGATTTGGGCAGTCTAATTATAGTAATTTTCATACAGGACCGAGTCTTGGGTGATCAGAATGCAATAAAAGCAGTGAAATGGCCCTTTTCTGCATTTTCGCAAATCATAAAAAGATTTCACAAATCTTAAACAAGGTATTACTGAATCTGCAGCCTCTTTAGAAAAATTGTATCCAGATTTGGGCAGTCAAACTATTGTAGTTTACATACATGACCTTGTCTCGGGTGATCAGAATTCAATAACTATAACAAAATAGTAAAACAGCCCTTTTCTGCAACCAACTTCAGCGTCATATTTGTAAACTAGTTTTAATGATAAACCTGGTAGTATGATCTTGACCAATCCAAAAATAAGTTTCCCACGACTGGATAATGCACAAATATGGATTTTGCTTTTAAAATGATTCCATCAATCAAACAAACTTGACACTGCTTTCCCTGTCAAATCTATCCATTTCTAAAGAAGTTTCAATGATAAACTTAATTTTATCGTGGTATATGACAAAGAACCACACTTGTTCTTAAGGAATCCGACAATAAATTTCCCACGACTTATTAGTTGAAAACTTGAAACTACTCTCAATGCCATCAGGGGCACAACTACCTACTTTCTGAGGGGTATGCAGACACACGACTGGCGCCCCATGAATCTTATTTATTCAATGACTTTCAATTATCTAGTTGTGACCAAGTATGGCCTATAAAGACTAAAGTTTATTTTAAAGTAAATATTACACTGTCCATGTTTTGTTTTACACTGTCTATGAATAATTGAGGCTTGAAACTCAACTGTTTTTATTTTGCAGCAAGTAATTGAATGAAAAATGTATTATTTGCTGATTCAACTGGGACTGGTGATGACAGTGACGAAGATAGATAGAAAGAGCAGTCTCATACTGCAAAAAAAAACAAAAAACAGCACAGTAGGTGATCAAAAACAAAAAATAAGTCAAGTTACATGTACCAGTGTCACTCAACGGTCAATATAGTATAAGTATGTATGTAAATTGAGTATAACACTTGCTTTGTTATTAATAATTCCAGATTTTCATGGTTTTTGTTTTTCCTTTTTAAATCAGAGAGTGGGTAAATACTGATCAGTACACAGTTGCAAGGCAATAGTAACCTGTCGTTTTACGAGTAGTAGCTTTAACAAACCTGAATATTTACAAGCCGCTAAGCCTTGACATAACTTACCTGCTGTCTTTTAACCACTTAGAAAACTTTTCTTTCATCTCTTCAAACTCTTTCTCCTTCGCAATCCACCGTTTTCTATTTTGAGCCCCAGATAGCTTTCTCTTCTGCTTCTCCATCTTTAGCACCCTGTCAACAGATGACAACATGTGAAAATGAAAAAACTTGCGTTCGTAAGTTTTTTGTGTGACGAAGGGGTGTGAAAGAGGGGGGAAGCGCCTACTCAGTAATGTGCCTCTGTTACTGATCATATCATTTACACATGCACAAAAGCTGTAAATGCCTATTCGAAATGATCTCCCATCTTCTTGTGCAGCGCCACATATAGGTGGTCATCTCTTGCCTTGACTACTGCAACGTTCTCCTAACTGGTCCCCCAGCCTGTGCTGTGAAACATCAGCAGATGGTCTGGACGCAGCGGCGTTCGATCAGCCGAAAAGAGCATACGTCACCAGTGTGCAAATTATACATTGACAATTGGGGGGTTAAACATTTGTGAGTGTAAAGGGAACCCAATGCGCACATGCACGTGCTTCAGTTAACAGAAGTCTTACAATCCTTACAGTATCTTGCTTGTTCAACTAAATGTCTGCAGTCTGTAGATGATGATAAAACAAATTTTACACCATTTTACTGTTCATTGGACACATAATGTACCACACAAACAACTTTTGCAGTCAGTAGTCACCAACAAATTGTTGTAGACCCAAACTGCCAGCAAATCAGACACACACTGCTCAAATGCAGCTCTACACAATGCTCCTGCCTGCTCTCTGTCCTCTTGTCCTTCTGCCTGGTCTATGTCCTCCTGTCCTTCTGTCTGCTCTTTGTCCTTCTGTCCTCCTTCTACCTGCTCACCTCACAACTGCTTCTCCTGTCTCCTTAATACAACAGCAAAAGTAAAATTCACCATTATTCAAGCTACAATGCTCAGTATTAAGCATACATAACTACATAACAGGCTTCATTATTAGGTCCTAATATTCAGCTTACTCTTTTTTGGCACCAAAATAGTGCCTGGTGTCTCCTCCTTTCCTCTTGCTCATGTTGGCTCTTTAAATCTAGCTCAATAAAGTAGTCGTACATTTGAACTAATACAACTACTACAATTAATCAGCGTTCAGTACACATGGATGTTAAGTGTTCAACAACCCAAAAAGATAAAACTCCTGCATACCTGAATGAAAACTACTGTGACTACTATTTTCAAAGCTTCTATCAAAAAGGCAAAAGCCTATCTAAAACACCACTTAAAAGCTTATTAAGATTAAACAATATTATATAATAGATATTATATAATATGCTGTGAATACACAAATAACACTACAAACACGCAAACATCCTTATTATATTTCTCCTGTCAATTCAATTTAATGTGGTTGCGAAAAGGGGGCAACTATCAAACCTGGCAAGGCAGCACGCTTTAGGCATCATTTACAAATTGACCTCAATGCAAGCGTGCAGGTTTCTAGAGTGATGTGCACAGGGCACAAAGCTAATATTTGATAACATGCAAGCTAACATTCACATGATGACATTTTACATTTAGATGTAAAGCCATAGAAGCACGTTAGCATTTTTCTGAAGTCACCTGACACAATATAATTTTGAAATTCTGAAAGTGAGAAACTTAAGTGGATTAAAACTAGTTAGATAGTGTCAGAAAAATTCTCTCAAAATTAGGCTCAGAGTCGCTGGATACGATTAACACAAAACATTTATTTCTTGCAAGAAAGAGACGAGTCCGCACAACCTGTCAGGAAGATGGCTCAGAGTTGTCTCACTAACAAAATGGTACCATTGCTATTTATATTGTTTATGTTTGCTGGCCACACAATGATATGGAAAAGGGACATTCAATGTTATGGGAAATGGCATTACTAGCCATTTAATGTTACGGGAAGACGAGTTCACAGTCAAAACAATTTTTCTTGCTACATAGTATTATGAGAACCAAAAGACAGGAGGAGGCCTCCCCCCATCACAGAAACTCTTATTCTTGCAGCTTTTCTCATAGTGTAACTATATAATTTTTCTAACAATAGCTACTTACATTCATCGACAGCTCCTTGCAACACTGCACTCTCGCGCAAATATAATGAAACGGTACAGTCTGCTTCAGGGGTGTCTGACATTTTACTACAAAATTCACACTGAGAGCACCAAGTGAGTGTTTTCAAGAACAATCATAAGAAGATGATTAATGACCAATGGTATTACCTACATTCGTGAATAGACATCTACACATTGTGCTCTAAAATACAGTTCCTCTCGTTTCCGTCCTGATGTGCAGTATTGCGTTCATATAGACGATGCTACACGAACCTTAGCTAGTAAGCTGCACAACAAAAGGAGGTTAAATAGAAGATAACTCTTGAAATCCACACTTTGATACCAATATGTGGGCTATCTGATAGAAATAAATTTTTTTATCATTATGAGATGATATTTTGTATTGCTCAAACTGATTAAAATGTAGCATAATGCACGTTTTAAAATAATGTGAGGCATAATGTGTTTTCAATGCCTTATCATCAGATAACACAGAAGCAAAGAGAGAGAGAGAGATCCCTTTCCTGAGTAAAGCAGCAACAGGCAGCCCTCGATAAAATCTGGATATGGCTGGAAAATAATATGAATAATAATAACATGATAATATGAATGATAAATTGATAAAATTATGAATGTGAGTGTGTAGCAGACTGTACCGAAGTCCCTTGCATATTCTTATATATAGAAAACTACAAATAGCCTCCTTTGGTAAAACAGATCATACTTTTGTTTACATATGCAGACATTTTGAGCCATGGGCTTCTTCATGTCTTATTTAAATATATGTGTTCATATCTCCTTGAGAGAAGCTTATTGCTGAACCACAAGTGTGTTTTTTCTCATACAAGGTGTCAAGAAAATTCTCTCAAAATGAGGCTCACTGGAGACAGTTAAGACAAAACATTTATTCTTTCAGTAAGGAGGCAAGCCTGCAAAAACATATCAGAAAGCTGACACAGAGTTGTCTGAGTTAAAAAAAGTGATACTACCGCTTTATTTCTTCCACTGTGAGATCACTAGCCACACAAGGTTATGAGACATTCAGTAAAGCAAGGTTCAGACAGAAGATAAAGGAGTAAGTCCTTCTAAGCATCCAAGGTTTCAAACAAGACAGGAGGAGAAAGCCTCTGCCAGCACACAGTTACATAGTTAATTTCATATAGTATAACCTCATAACTTTTTTCCAACATTTCCCTCCTGTTTATGCTAAAATAAACTAAGTATTAAACATATTTTGGAATACATATATATATATATATATATATTTTTTTTTCCTTCTCTTCAATTACATTCTTTGCATAACCTTGTATATCTTGTGCATCATTGTTCAAAACTTCAAAGACATTTTCATTAAAAATTTCATTTCATTGAGAATTCACTCGGGGTCATGCAAGGCACTGCTTTGCACTTAAAAACATCATCTGCATCCTCGTCTCCATCATCCTGGTGTAGCTCGTCGTCATCGTCACTCTCTACCTGTTGATACATTGTGCGGGTAAGGGTAGTCTCAATCAGTCTTTTGAACAGTCCTTTCAAGCATGGGATACAACCACAGGTGACTAGTATGGCTGCTACAACAAACAGAGATAGCAGTACTGAAGTAGCTAGTTTGCTCCACTGGCCAAATCACTTCTCCATCGTAACAGTGAAGGGGTTGTTGATCTGGGAGTTCTCTGCCAGCTTTGCAGAGAGTGATGTGAGTCCCTCTAAGGCCTTGGTGATGCTGCCATCTGGGGAAGTATTGTTAGGAGTAAAGGTGCATTTTACTCAACCTTCCTTTCTCTGCCAGCAACATATCCAAAGCCATTCTATTTTGCCATGTCTAGGGAGGATAGACCAAATTGTTCAGCAATGACTTTAACAACACCTCTAATGTAGTTCACAAAGCACTGTTGGTTGTAATAGATATAATTTATCCAATTGCCACGGCCGTTGTCTGTCCATTTTTCCTGCCTTATTTTAGCCACACCCTATGTTCTCGTTTTAGTCGTTGTCTTTTTCATTAAGTTTGAGACGAAACCACTCCTGTTGAGAGAATTCTCCTTTGTAGTCAGACTTATGCCTCAGAGAACAGTGGTGGGTAAGTAATCTTTCCCATCCTCTGCAGGTCATGGCCTTCTTAGTTGGCAATGTGTTAAGTTAATCCACGAAGTCCTTTCTGCTATTTCAGCTACTGTTAGAGTTGTAAGCAGTACCTGATATGGACCTTCCCACCTTGGGCTTGACCCAGTCTTTTAATTTATCATCTTGATGAGGATCCAGTCTCTGGGTTTTACTGTCTTTAGAGATTCTGACATAGGTTCACTTTGAACAGAATTGACAGAAGAGATATCTCTCCTTGTTAACATTTTAACCATGAATTCTGCTAAGGTTTCTTATCTCTCTTCATCATGTCTGTTGAATGGTTTTAACTGTGGGAGTACAAATGGTCTGCACTTGGTCTCTTAAATGGAGTTAATCCCTCGCGAGTTGGAGTAATATGCATGTTTAGGATGGTAAACAGTAAACCCAATTTTTCCCATTTCTTCCATGATTTTCTTCAGCCTTGACTTAATTATTCCATTGTGTCTCTCCACCAAACCTGCTGATTGTGGATGATATGCACACTGGTTTCTAAGGTCTATTCTTAAGGTCTTTGCCATCAGAGAGATAACATTGTTTACAAAGTCTGTCCCATTATCACTGTAGATCTTTTCAGGAATTCCAAATCTAGGAAATATTTCTTTTACCAGTGCTTTTGCTACTGATATGCATATGGAAATACTTCAACCCATTGAGTCAAAACATCTAATATCACCAGGCAGAACCAGTTTCCTTCACATTTATTTAGTTCAATAAAATCCATACAAATGTGTTGAAAAGAGTACTTTGGCTTCGGGAATTGTCCTCATTTTGGTCTGTGGATTGTATTTTGCACAAAAGCTATATGTGGTAAAAACCTTGTTTAGTATTGCTACCATCCTGCATCCTCCTGTTGATACATGACATGGTCCCATGGCTCAATAGCATATTATGCATGCAGCATATTTAAACAAGCTCTTTAGCAATATGAGTTTTCCTTCAGGTCACTCATTTAAGTCCAACTGTGCATTGTCTGTCTTTCTGTTTGCATGGCTGCTTTTTGCATATCACATAACGCTTGATGGTTGTCAATGTTATGTGAGTTTCCTCTTTGGATAGAAGGTTTTCTGCTGGTAACTGAGCAACCGTTTTTGCTTCTTCATCTTCTTTTCTATTACCTTTTGAGGATCTGTGTTTTTAGTATGTGCAGCACATTTACAAAAATGGTACTTTAGCTGGCAGTTGAAGCATCTAATAATGCTAAAATCAAGTCTTTATGGTGTATAGATTTATCTTTTTTTCTATTGCTGTGAAAACACACTATCAGTGTAAATGTTATCAACCTTTCTGTTTCCTAATTTACAAGCTTCACTTAAAGCTGCCAATTCAGCTGCTTGAGCAGAGAATTTTTTTTGGTTGTGGTCTTTTTAAGAGAACTTCAGTTTCTGTGACAACAGCAAATCCTGTAGCATTTGTGCCATCAGGGTTTTTTCTGCTTGACCCGTCTGTAAACAGTTATTTTTTTATTTTATCAGTCAAGTCTGGCCTGGGTAGAACACAGTTATTTCTGACATGCAGTCATGAGGCTCTCCATCTTGTGCAGACGGCATCAGTGTGGCTGGATTAAGTGTGGTACATCTTTCTACAGCAAGGTGTGACTGTAAAAGATAATAAAAAAAAAAAGTCAGTCATGCAGGAGAGATGTCTCGAGGAAGACATAAGATATACAAAATCACAGCCACTGCCTTGGGTACTTTAAGTGTTAATGGGTGAAATAACACTATAGTTGCTCATACCTGCACAACCATAGATGCTGCTACTGCTGCTTGAACACAAGGTGTCAGTGCTCTGGCCACTGCATCTAGTCTGGCAGAGTAGTAGGCTATTGGTCTGGATCATCCCAGAAAAGACAGTCTGTCTTTTAGTTTTTGGTTTAAGTGTTTGTAAGATTGCTGTCTGTCTTTCTTTCTTCATGTAAGTGTCTGCCTTCCTGTGAGAGATTGTAGCCTAGGTACTTATCAGTGGTTTTCCACAGTTGTAGCTTGTTTTTGTTGACCTTGTTCAGATAAGAAACGCAAGAGTGCTAAGTTGTCTGCCTTACAGCCCTGCTCTGTCGGTGAAGCCAAAAGAATGTCATCCACATATAACAATATTTGGCTGCCATTTGGAGGATTGAACTTGGCTATTTTAGCTAACATTGCTTGGGAGAATATTGTTGGTTATTCACATTACTTTGGTATAAGTGTACCTCTTCATTCTGTAGGTAAAAGCAAACCAGAATCGACTATCTGCGTGTACAGTTACAGAAAAAAAAGCATTAATAATCAACAGAGAAATACTTGTTCTTGGGTGACAAAGCATTTCACAGAGTGTGTGGAGCTGGTGAGAACAAGAGATATAAGCTGAGAACAACACAGTGGTCAGAGCAATTCTGTATTTTTTACTGAGGCAAAGACACTTCAGTTATATTGCCCATTGTTACATCATTGCTCCTTGGTTATAGTTGATTGTTCTTATCTTGTCTACCTTTCCTCCCCAACCATAGTTGAGGTTACCCAGATACAGTCGTAAATACCAGCTTTATCCCTATCCCCCGAAAGTGCTGCTTTATCATAACGAGCACAATGGGGAAGAGGGATTGGGGAAACAGGACATGGTGGTAGCGAGGTCATCTACAGGTTATACACAGTAACACTAAATAAAATGCATATAAAAATTAATTTTCCATTACATTTATCACTGTTCATTATAATAATACCATTAATCAACCCAAAAGAAACAAGAAAAATAATACCATCTGTATGACATCAGCCTGCGTTTGTACAAAACTTGAGTTTAAAACGAAGGCATCTGTAGGAATAAAGGGTCCAATGATGAGCAATCAAAACATCAGTTACTGCATTGCTGTCATGGCCTCAGGACACAAATGCAGGGTCGGTTCCTCACAGAACAAATGATCAGGCTGTGAAAATCTCCTCAGTAAATATGTCTGAAGATGAGTGCAGCTATGAAAGTTAACAAACAGAAAAACTCTCCATACTGGGAGGAAAACAAAGGGCTATGAATGATTGCAAAATAAACTCTCACGCTCTCCTAATGAGGCGCATTTAAACAAAAGGATGCTCTTTAAAAAAAAAAAAAAAGTACTATGAAACTTTAACTGTGAGCGTAAAATGCACCTTTAACAGTGGCGCATAAGATCTTTTAAAAGAACGAAAACACAAAACCACTCCGTTAGGGGAGGAACTATGAAACATTAATTTCAACAAACGCAAAAGCTCCGCTAATCGGAGATGACTATGAAAGTTACAAATCAAAGCTCTCCAAAAACGGAGGAACAAAACAAAGCTTTAAAACACTTACCGTGGATTTAATAAATACATAAACTATGACTATGAATAATTTATAAATAAATACGCTCTGCAGGAGAGTCGCTCGACGCAAGACTATGACTGTGGATCATGAGGCGAGTAATGCAGGTCGAAACAGAATGCAACACACTGGCACTGGACAAAGGGAGACGCAGACTATTGGAACACATGAGGGACCAAGGGGAACAGGTGGAAACACTTGGGAATCAGGGAAGACAATCAGACGCTTGACACAGGAGGAAGGGCAAGATACCTGGAACGAGAGGGGAAAGTCAGTGATTCTCCTAAATAAAACAGGAAATGACGAGACAAGACATGAGACAGAAAGTAAATCGTGACAATCGCAAGTCTCTGTGAGGATGTCTCAATCTTTGATGTCAGAGGTTACTAGCACTTACCATACCGATGGAGTACAGCTTTTACTTACTCTTTTCTTTGTCCATCAGGGCATGTTGGTTGATGTGTGTCACGGTGTAAGTCATCTATTGGTTCTGGCACCTTTTTACAGTGACTGGTGTGAGTCCAGGTTGCTCTCACTGCGACTTTAACAGCTGTGTAGCACCTGGAACGGGCCTTACCAGTGTTTGGACTTCCAGGGTTTCCTGCAAAGTTCCTTCACAACTACCCAATCACCTGGTTGGAGTGGGTGCAGAGGTGTGTCTGCTGAAGCTGGAAGTGCTGCTTTCACTGTCTCTGAAACTTGAGAGGCAAAAATGGAGAGGTTTTGACAGTGAGACAACATAGCATCATCACAAACAGTTATGGAGGGGAGGGGTCTGGTTACAGGTCCCACTCCCAGGTTAGGGACATTTCAAATGGGCTGAGATTCACTCGAGCTCTGATTCTCATCCTCATAAAGGTGAGCACAATAGGTAATGCTTTTGTATGGCAGACCCGTTTCTTCACAACATTTGGCTAACTTGGACTTTAATGTACCATTTTCTCTTACCACAGCACCTCCGCTCTCTGAATTTATAAGCCCAATGTGTGTGCAAGCTTATTCCCAGGAACAACATCGGTCAATGCTGTGTTTACAAAGTGTCTGCCATTATCACTGCTGATCTTCTCTGGAATGCCCATCTATGAATAATCTCTCTCAGAAGTGCTTTAGTTACTGCATAACTTTTTTCATGTTTTGCAGGAAAAACTTCAACCCATTTACTAAACAATGTCCACTACTACTAGTGCATATTTCGTCCCTTTAGCTGGTGTGAGTTCAACAAAATCCATCATTAAATGTTCAAAAGGTCTTTCTGGGGGAGGGTGGGCAGCTTGTGAGGTGTTTATTGCTTTTCCTGCATTGTATGTGGCACAAACCGTACATGACTGACAGTAT
Source organism: Leuresthes tenuis (assembly GCF_036924035.1). Taxonomy (NCBI): domain Eukaryota; kingdom Metazoa; phylum Chordata; class Actinopteri; order Atheriniformes; family Atherinopsidae; genus Leuresthes; species Leuresthes tenuis. The sequence goes on from NW_027325373.1 coordinate 27,296,866, forward strand.
TTTGTGCATATGAGCGGAACCTTTTTGTGAACTGTTGGAAAAATTATATAGTTATACTATGACAGAAGAGTCCCTCCATCTGTTCACCTTCTATGATTCAAGCAAAAGAGTTTTGACTCTGGTACTAGTCTTTCCCATAATATTAACTGGTGAGAAGCACCTCTTATGTTCCTTCCCATAACAAGGAATGGGGAGAGAAGCACCTTTCCCCATAACATTGAATGTTCCTTCCCATAATAATGAATGGTGAGAAAAGGGCCTTTTCTCATAACATTGTATGATCAGCAAGCATAAACAACATAAATAGCTGGAGCACCATTTGGTCGAGAGACAACTCTGAGCGGTCTTCCCGACAGGTTGTGTGGATTTGTGCGGACTTGTCTCTTTCTTGCAAGAAATAAATGTTTTGTGTTAATTAATCGTATCCAGCGACTCTGAGCCTAATTTTACAGAGAATTTTTCTAACAGAACCAATGAGCAGTGAGTGCATTCAGCATCCCCCTTTTGACACATGGTCCAACCCGTGTGTCAATTTTACAAAATGGGGGAAAACGTGTTTAGGTAGACAGGGTTTACCATCAGGTCCCAGCTGTACCAGCATAGGACTAAACACGTTTTCCATCTGCTGAGGCAAAAGTTTGCAAGGCATGAAGATCTGTGAGGGTGTCTCCCACTTGCAAAGAGAGGGAAGTGAAAACAGGAAGAGATTTACCTGCCTGCTTAGCTGCAGCATCCGCTCTGGCGTTGCCACAAGCAACAGGATCTACGGAGTTAGTGTGAGCCGTACGCTAACAGACCAAAATTGCAGTAAAAGGATCGCATCAAGAATATCAGAAACCTGTGGAGTTCAGAATGGGTTTGCCATCTGATATAAGAAAATGTCTGTATTTCCACAGTGCACCAAAGTCATGAACAAAACCAAAAGCATATCTGGAATCTGTGTAAATGGTGACAGACTTACTAGCTGCCAGCTTACAAGCTTCAGTAAGTGCAATGAGCTCAGCAGTTTGAGCAGAGAAATGTTTAGGGAGGGAGCCAGACAACAAAGTGTCAATGGAAGAGCATGCTGTAAAGTCAACACAGTTCGTACCTGTGGCTGGATCATGCAAAGCTGATCCATCTACAAAAAAATTAACCATGTCAGAGTTTGGAAGAGGAATGTCAGAAAGATCAGGTCGGGGTGTACAAACCTGTTCACGAGGCTCCTCATCATCAGGAGTCGGAAGCAAAGTGGCAGGATTTAGAACAGTCCAAAGTTTAACAGTGACATTTGCCATATCAAGGAGCACAGAGGTGTATTTGAACCAGCGAGCAGCTGAAATATGTGAAGGTGTCTGCTCAAGAAGAATAATGGCAACAGAGTGAGGAACCAAAACAGTCAAATTAGCGTAGCCTACAATATCACGGGAGGCCAGGACAGCTTTCTCTGCAGCTGCAACAGCAAGAAGACAACCAGGCAGGCCTGCAGCCACAGAGTCCAATTTTGCTGAGAAAGCAGCCACTGGCCTTTGCCTGCCCCCATGTTCCTGCATAAGAACAGATGTCATACAACCACGCTTCTCATCAACTGCCTGTGTGAAAGGTTAATGAGGATTTGGGATGCCAAGTGTGGGAGCTGTTTTTTAGTAACCGGTTTAGGAATGTTCTGAACTGCAGCAACATGTTTAGGAGAAAGTGAGCACCCATCCTTGGAAATCACATAGCCCAAAATGTGACTTTGTCCTGTACAAACTGTAACTTGGAAAGCTAGCTATGTGGCTACAAGAATGAAGATGTTTCAGCAGAGTCCCTGTGTCTTTTTCAAATTGTTGTTTCGATGAGCTGCTTAAAAGGATGCCATCCATGTACTGCAAAAGAGCAGAGCCTGTGGTTAATTGAAGCGGTTCCAGACTAGCTTTGAGGGCAGTATTGTAAATAGTGGCTTTCATAATACCCCTGGCATAACCGGGTAAAAGTCCAAGATCTCCCTTCAAACTAAAAAGCAAACCAAGACTGGCTGTCAGGGTGCACAGGGACAGAGAAAAATGCGTTAGACAAATCAACAACTGAAAAAAACTGTGCATCTGATAGTGTGTGACAAAATAGTGTGGGGATTGGGCACAGTGGAAGCATGTGGCTGAACTGCAGCCTTTTCAGCTTGGAGGTTCTGTACAAACCGCCACTCATCTGACTGGCCAGCATCTGTAATCTTTTTAACAGAAAATAATGGAGTGTGCACCAGTGAGTTTTCACAGAGAACAATGATGCCTGTTTTCTGAAGAGATTGAAAAACAGGCTTCATCCCTTTAATTGCTTCAAAGGGTTTTTTTTTTTTTACACGGGCGATAGTCAGATTTAGGGGTGACAATTACCTTTTTACTAGCCACATCATATTTGCTTTTAGCCCAGAAATCAGTGGACATTTCAGCCAACATGGGTAGCAAAGACAGACCTGTTTCAGATAAAAAGCATGCTTCAAAATGTGATTCTGTGGTGGGAACTAGTTCCACAGTTTTTTGACAATGCATTGTGCTCAGAAATGTTTTCTTGTACACTGACAAAACCAAAAGCATATCTGGAATCTGTGTAAATGGTGACAGACTTACTAGCTGCCAGCTTACAAACTTCAGTAAGTGCAATGAGCTCAGCAGTTTGAGCAGAGAAATGTTTAGGGAGGGAGCCAGACAACAAAGTGTCATGTGAAGAGCATGCTGCAAGCCAACCGCAGTTAGTACCTGTGGCTGGATCACACAAAGCTGATCCATCTACAAAAAGAACCATGTCAGAGTTTGGAAGAGGAGTGTCAGAAAGATCAGGTTGGGGTGTACAAACCTGTTCCAGAACATTAGTTGTTTAGGAAACATCAAATTTGGATCAGCAGGTGAAACGGTCAAATCCGTTTCTTTTTGACAAGCAACAACAATCTCTCCCACACCTTGCCAGTGCCAATGTGTAGGTTTGACAAAGGAAGCGTGAGGGCAAGTACCACAAGCATTTAAAAAATTCTTATCGCGCTGGAGTGAGAGACAGCCAATGCCACGGTTTGTGAATTCCAAAATAGAGTGGCTGTACAATTTTTTTCAAAAGAAGTGCAAAACCACTTCTTCTCATAGTCATTGTCAGGCCTCAAATTTGTGATGTGCAATGCAAATCAGCAGGTTGCCTAAAATCAGAAAGGGGTGAAACTAAAGTTTTTTGCTTTCTCCACGAGCAGTGGAGAGGTGGTAAGTTTCTGTGGATCTGTGTCAACAAAAGCCTCACTGCTTGACATTATCTTTAGCTAAACATCCTAATTGTATATAAATCCTCAATTTCAGAGTCAACTAATTAACTAAGATCCTATTTACATCCCTATGCGCACCTTATTTTAACTATTTTAGACAAGACTATTTCAAAGCTGTTTAGTAATTAGACCAAATTCAGCTAATGCAAAACCAGCCTACAGGTCTCCTTCCAGCCACACAGCTCATTACTCTCCTAACATGGCGAAACGTCTATATCTCTCGAACATATGAATTCTGTGTGGTCCTGTTTTTAACCCTTACGCTTTTCTGTGCTGACTCATTTTAACAATTTTTCCTTTTTTCAATCAGCTTCAAATCCATACATCCATTTTCTAGACCCGCTTAATCCATCGGTGGGGTCGCGGGGGGGCCGGAGACTATCCCCTATTGGGCGAGAGGGCAGGGTACACCCTGGACAGGTTGCCAGTCTATCACGGGGCCACACAGAGACAAACGACCGCACACACTCACTCCGAAGGACAATTTTAGAGTCACCAATTAACCTAACAAGCATGTTTTTGACGGTGGGAGGAAGCCGGAGTACAAACTCAACACAAAAAGTCCCCAGGTGGGGACTGAACCTGGAACCCTCTCAACCACAACACCACCGTGCATCCTCAAGCTTTAAATCATTTCACTAATTTCTTTTTTAGTCTTAAATTCCTTCTTCCAAGACTTCTGCAATGGGTTTTCTCCTAGAATTGGTTTTCTCCTAGAAACTTTATTTTTTTTTGATCATGGTTCAGCTATCCCCTTTCAACTTCATCCGCATTCTCACTGCTATTTTGCAGGAACCGTTTCCTATAGTTTAAGCCTATACACCATCAGCCAGCAAGCGGCTCTTTTGCATCATGATTATAACTAAAACAATATATTCAAAGTGGATACATGTCAATGGCATCATCCTGTGCTTGCCATTCCTGTGTCTTTATCACTCATTTTTTTATGAACATTGTCAGCTGCTTTGTCTTTTTGCTGCTCAAGATCAGGTGATTGTATGCCTGTTTCTTCACCAATGCTGTAAACAATACCTGATGGCACCACATCCCTCTCCTCCAAGCTTGGTGGCTGGGTAGATCGTATCGTGATACTTCCAAAAGTATCAGTACTGTTGAGGTAATGGTTGTTGTTGTCGCATTTTCCAGAGACGTATTAATGGTAGAGGATTCTATGTTCACCCCTCTCTTGAGGCCTTGGCTCTCACTAAAGTGATAACCTGTGTAGTACCTGCTGTTGTTCCCCAGCTGGATGCGGTGGTCGCTGGCGGAGATGTTGAGAAGTTTAATGGTAGCATTTCTTCAAAAAGTCTCAGCTCTGCATCAGAGTTGCCATTAATTACTACTAAAACCACCATTTCAACTTTGGTTTAAAGTCTGTTGCTTAACTTTAACCACCCAGGTTGGGGGTCCTAATATATTCGCTTATAGATACTATTAGGACTGCAGTCCCCTTTTCTTTTTCACTCTCCTAACATCATTAAGCAGTACATATTTGACTGGAGAGGAGATGTTTGAGAAATCTATCAGCCTTCTGTAGTTGTCTTTCCACTGCGCTGGAAGAAGTCTGTCAAGATTCCATGCTGTGCACTGGCATGGGAGCCAGTTATCCAGGGTTGCTTCACTCGTTCACGTAACGCTTGGGCTTGGTCTTTTTGCGGTCTCTAGTCCTTCTCGAAGTGTAGTTGTTGAGTCTTTGTTGGATTGCCTTCTGGGGGGGAGGCCACCGTTGTTTCTGGCACGTGTTGCAGAGTGATGACACTGAATCTTCTTCTCAGTTCATCGACTGGTAGGTTCTTGCTGGCATCATCCCCAGTATTGTAAGTGTTTGCAGCATCGTTAGCCTTTTCTTCTGGATCTTGATATTGAGCATCCTTTGGTGTTTCTGGTTTGTCAGTCCTCTCTCTTGGTCCGCCAGAGTCTTTGTCTCTTTGTCCTTGAATTTGGTGTTTTGTTCTTCTTTTGGTGCCTTGACACAGTGTGATAGGTGATACAACATGGGAGATCCTCTAACTTGGACTGCTGTCCCTGTGCTGCAAACAACTTCAAATGGTCTCTCCTTCATTAAATACACAGTTGTTTATTCATCACCTTCCCCCATAAAGCTTTGTCTCTTGTTTTTCATTTTGTTCTTAAAATGCTGTTCTCCATGTATAGGCCAATCCATTAAATTAGATAACTTGGCAGTACAGTGATCTATCATGTGCTTGGTTACAAAGCTGCTCATCTGTGGTAAACAGTTCTTCAGAGAGGCATTCTTCAATTGTTTTCACTAATTTTGTGTATTCTTCTACATTAAGATGTCCTACCAACTAAAGTTATTTTCCCATATGTCTAAGTATTTAATATTATCTTGGTCTTGTTAAAACATGTATTTGACATTCCCATCCAATTCCCTGTTTGCTTTAAAACAAGTATTACCCATTCGCTATCCCTTCAGTAGCCAACCATTTTGCATGGAGTACACTCAAGCAACTGGTCCGATCAGTGGAACATTGCTTTTGTTGTCACTGCAAGGTTGCCCCCGTCTGTTGTTTCACTGAGACACTACCGAGTAACTATAACTCAACACAGTTTCAATTCAATTCAATTCAATTCAATTTTATTTATATAGCGCCAGATTACAACAATTGTCATCTCAAGGCACTTAAGTAATATAGTCCAATTCAAGCCAATTGGAATTCAATTCATTGTAATCATAATCCAATTAATTCATATAGAGCTAATTAAAAAAATTAATATCCTAGCTAAGGAAACCAACAGATTGCACCGAAATGTGTCTTCAGTCCAATCTCCCGTCCTGAGCGTGCCTGTGGCAACTGTGGAAAGGAACGACTCCCTTTTAACAGGAAGAAACCTCTGGCAGAACCAGACTCAGGAAGGGTGGCCATCCGCCTCGACCAGCTGGGGTTTGAGAAGACAGAAAAGAGGGAAAAGAGGGGGGAAAAACACCATAACGCCATTCAAAGGATATCTGTTGGAACAGGGAAACATAGGTTAATAACCACAATAATGTCACATGTACATAAAATCAATTTTGAAATTAAACAGGGGGAAAAAGAGAGCAAAGTGAGGAAAGGTGTGACAGATGAGGTCCCCCAGCAGTCTAAGCCTATAGCAGCTTAACTATGGGATGTTTCAGGATTACCTGAGCCATCCCTAACTATAAGCTTTATCGAAAAGAAAAGTTTTAAGCCTAATCTTAAAAGTGGAAAGGGTGTCTGCTTCCCGGACATTTACTGGCAGCTTATTCCACAAGAGAGGGGCCTGATAACTGAAGGCTCTACCTCCCATTCTACTTTTAGAAACTCTGGGAACAACAAGTAAACCTGCAGTTTGGGAGCGAAGTGCTCTGTTAGGAAAATATTGTACAATGAGATCTTTAAGATATGATGGAGTTCGGTCAGTAAGAGCTTTATATGTGAGGAGAAGAATCTTAAATTCTATTCTGAATTTAACAGGGAGCCAATGAAGAGAAGCTAAAACTGGAGAAACATGATCTCTCCTGTTAGTTCTCATCAGAACTCTGGCTGCAGCATTTTGGATCAGCTGGAGGCTTTTCAGAGAATATGTGGGACAGCCCAATAATAAGGAATTACAGTAGTCCAATCTTGAAGTAACAAATGCATGAACTAGTTTCTCTGCATCACCTTGAGACAGGATGTTCCTGATTTTGGCAATATTACGAAGGTGAAAGAAGGCAGTCCTAGAAACCAGTTTTATATGTGCGTCAAATGATAAATTCTGGTCAAAAATAACTCCAAGGTTCCTCACTGTAGAACTAGAAGCCAAGGAAATACCATCTAGAGTAACTATATAACTAGACAATTTCTCCCTGAAGCGCTCAGGTCCAAAGAGAACAACTTCAGTTTTGTCTGAATTTAAAAGCAGACAGTTCTGAGTCATCCAGGTCTTTATGTCTTTAAGACAGGCTTGTAGCCTGACCAACCTGTAGGTTTCATCTGGTTTCATAGATAAGTACAGCTGAGTATCATCAGCATAACAATGGAAATTTATGCCATGCTGTCTGATAATGTTACCTAATGGAAGCATGTATAAAGTAAAAAGAATCGGTCCAAGCACAGAACCCTGAGGAACTCCATGACTTACTCCAACGTGTGAGGAAGATTCCTCATTTACAAGAACAAACTGGAATCTATCAGATAAATATGACTTAAACCAGCCTAATGCAGTTCCTTTAATCCCAATAACATGTTCAAGTCTCTGTAACAGAATGCTGTGATCGATCGTATCAAATGCAGCACTGAGATCCAACAGGACAAGCACAGAAACAAGTCCGCTATCAGAAGCTAACAGGAGATCATTGGTAACTTTCACCAGTGCCGTTTCTGTGCTATGATGCACTCTGAATCCTGACTGAAACTCTTCAAACAGATTATTTCTATGTAAATGATCACAAAGTTGAACTGCAACTATTTTTTCAAGAACTTTGGACAAAAAAGGGAGATTGGATATAGGTCGATAATTAGCCAACACTTCTGAATCAAGAGTAGGTTTTTTAAGTATTAAGTTTATACACATAAAATTAATATACATATAAACAAAAATTTTTTTTTCACAATTTCTTATCTCTGTTTTTAACACACACACCGCTGGTGTGAGAAGACTACAGTAGTAAATAACTATGGACTTTTTTTGGAACTTCACTGTTTTGCAGATCCTAATTGAATATTACACATTAATATTGAACTTTACCAGATAAGCAGGTCTTCATTGCATTCAGCAGCCTATATATGAGCATCTATGTGTAAGCTGTTCTTCTTTGCATTTATCAGCAGCAATCAAATCTTCATTGCACATGCCTATGAAAATAGTAAAACAACTCTAGTGCGTTAGCGAAACCTTCTATATCAGCAGAGCCTATCATGATGCTGAGAACAGAACCTCTTTCCCAGATTAGCCTTCATTACTCAACTGATCCTTCCTCCGCAATGAGCACATTTCAAAATATCACGCCTCTACATGTATACAAGGACTATATGTTGAATCAATGTTTAATATTTCTTATATTTATTGATATCGTTCCGGGTGTTCGTGGCCTAAACCCAATCTCTGTGTGGTGACTTTAATTTGAAACGCTTGAACTCTGCTCTGATTATTTGAAAGAGGTTTGTACAAATATTAATCTTTCTCAGGTAATTACTGATTCTACAAGACCAAACTTAAAACATCCTTCAAAGTCATCCCTGATTGACTTAATCTTAATAAATCAAAGGGAGAAAATCTCTGACACAGCAGTATTTGACCTTGGTGTTGGTGATCATTGTCCAATAGCCTGTATCAGAACTGCAAAGATGAAAACATTAGGTCCACGTTTGGTATCCAGACAGAACCTGAAACACCTCAATGTTCATGCTTTTTTTTTTCTTAACTGATTTGTTGAATAGCAATATTCATAACACTGTCAAAATCCCAGATGTAGATCTAGCTCTTGGCCATTTTTGTAAATCTCCTAATTTCATAGTTGATAAAAAATAAAGAACTCAGAACTGGTCCAGTCCCTGGCTTTCGGCAGAGCTATCTTCTTTACTTAAAAAATAAATAAATCTTGGATGCTAGCTAAGCGTATGAGGAACCCGGATCATTGGCTTGCTTTTAGGCAGCTTAGAAATTAATGTACCGCAGCAATAAGAAAGGTGAAGTCTGATCATTATCTAAATTTGATTCCCAAAGCCTACTCAAATCCAACAAAATTCTGGAGGGCGGTAAACTCCATTAATATAAAATTTTCTCCCTCACTTCCTACAGCTCCTGTTTTTAAATTAGATTTCTATGTTTTTACAGTCTATCTTTGTATGTTCTAAATGTTGTGTTTTAATCGTGTCTACAAATGTTTTTGTGTTTTTTGTCTCAGCTATATTGTAAATGAAGTTGCTTCTTCAATACATCTTCGAGTTGAAGTAAAGGTTATAACTAGTGTAGCACCTACTGTGTCAAGGGAGCAGTGGTGGTACTTTGTTCTGCATCATCTTTATTTCTGTTAATCCTTGCTTCATACCACAACATTTGGACTACTATAATAAGAGTAATGATTAACAATACACAGCTGGTTCCTCTTAACCCACAAAATCGTGGTAATCTAAATGGATGCCACTGCCTGTCCATTTTTCCTGCCTTATTTTAGCCACACCCTATGTTCTCGTTTTAGTCGTTGTCTTTTTCATTAAGTTTGAGACGAAACCACTCCTGTTGAGAGAATTCCCTTTGTAGTCAGACTTATGCCTCAGAGAACGGTGGTGGATAACTAAACTTTCCCTTCTTCTGCAGGTTGTGGTCTTACTAGTTTACAGTGTGATGAGTGAATCCAGGGAGTCCATCCATCCATCCATCCATTTTCTATACCCGCTTAATCCAGAGCGAGATGACTCTGGACAGGTAGCCAGTGAATCCAGTAAGTCCTTTCTGCTATTTCAGCTGCTGTGAGTGATGAAAGTAGTACCTGATATGGACTGGACCGCTTTTTCTTTTTTACTTTGATGAGGATCCAGTCCCCGGGTTTGACTGTCTTTAGAGATTCCTCCACAGGTTCACCTGGAACAGACTAGACAGAAGAGATCTCTCTCCTTGTTAATATTTGTATTCTGCTAAGATTTCTTCTCTTCTCTTCATATCTGGTTTATGGTTTTAACTGTGGGAGTACAAATGGTCTTCCATACATTATCTTAAATGGAGTTCATCTTGCACATGTCGGAGTAATATGCATGTTTTGGACAGTAAACAGTAAACCCGATTTTTCCCCATTTCTTCCATGATTACCATCAACCTTGACTTAATTATTCCATTGTGTCTTTTCACCCATCCTGCTGGCTGTGGGTGATATGCACAATGGTTTCTAAGGTCTATTCCTAAGTTCTTTGTCATCAGGGAAATGCTATTGTTTACAAAATGTGCCCAATTGTCCCTGTAGATCTTTTCAGGAATTTCAAATCTAGGAATTATTTCTTTAACCCGTGCTTTTGCTATTGAGAGTGCATCTGCATAAGGAAATATTTCAGCCCATCTGGTAAAAACCTCTATTATCACTTGGCAGAATAGTTTCCGTTCACATTAATTTAGTTCAATGAAATCGATACAAATGTGTACACTAGCTTAGGGAATTGTCCTCGTTTTCGTCTTAGGTTGCCCTGTGGATTGTGTTTTGCACATATTTGACCTATAAGACAAAAAAAAATGGTTTATTTATATATTTATTTTTTAGTAATTAGTAAAACCATGTGTTGTAAAAACCTTGTTTATTATTGCTACCATCCCTGCTGTAGAGACATGACATGGTCCATATCTTCCTGTTCTTTGTGACTTTGAAGATGTTGTATGTTCCCACCACCAAACACAAAACCCGGATATGGTGTGTGCGTATGTATTGAGCCTCTTCTTGGACAAACTAACTGGGGAGTATGTTATTCTCAAAATGTCCTGACTTAGCCCGAGACGCCCTTACACAGCTGGTAGTCAGACTTCTTTTCACTTCCCAAAACAACTTTGCACAAGTGTTAAATATCAGACACCTCAGTTACTTGTTTCCCCAAAACAATAAGCTGAAAAGTTGGAAAAGCCTTGTAGGCTTCTATTACCTGAAGTGAATATCTTTGCTCTAGGACAGAAATAGCATGCAAAACTTTACTATGTGAATCACAGTCAGCAAGTGTCTCTTCATTGCACAGATCAGGAAAAATGTGTGTGTGTGTGTGTGTTGTGTTATCACCCATTAGTGGATGCTCCGCTATCGCATGATGTCCGGAACCCCCCTCCAATCCTCAGTCAGCCTTTTAACTAAAGTCATCACTTCTCAGCTGTGGACAGTCCTTTTTCCAGTGTCTGGTCTGGACACAGTAGAAACAAAAATTCAGGTCATAGATCAGCCGTGGACCATGTTCTTTTGTCCTTCATGTTTATCCAAGTCTAAATAGGTCTCAAGAATTAGATTCTTCATATTACCCTGTATGAAAAAGAACCACGCTTGTGGGTGAGCATTACGCTTCTTTTGAGGAGTTAAGTGAGATTTCAGATTTTGCTATAAAACGAATTCCTTCACTCAAACCAAGTTAACTGCTTTGTCGTTCATAATTATCCATGTCTAAATAGGTTTCAAGCATAAAATTCTTCATGTTACCCTATATGAGAAAGAACCAAACTTGTGATTTAGCAATTTGCTCCTTTTGAAGAGTTCTGCACGATTCAGATTTTGCTATAAAATGAATTCCTTCACTCAAAAAAAAACTGATTTGTCCTTCATGTTTCTCCGTGTTTGGCTTCAATAAAGTGTGAATGTCCAACCATAATTTGAAAAAAAAAACAGGAAAGAAAGGGTGCAAATGCCCAACCATATATCATCAAAAGCAGAAGTGGAGGTGTCCAACTGCAAGAAGGTGTAAATGTCCAACCATAGTTTCTAAAAAGAACGGGTAAGAAAAGGTAAGAATGCCCAACCATACATCATCAAAAGCGGGAGCGGAGGTGTTCGGCTGCAATAAAGTACCATAATTTGTAAAAAAACGGGTAAGAAAAGATGCGAATGCCCGACCAAATATTATCTAAATTGTGAGCGGAGGTGTTTGGCTGCAAGAAGGTTCAAATGCCCGACCATACATCATCAAAAGTGGGAGCAGAGGTGTTTAACTGGAAGAAGGTGTCAATGTCCACTCATAGTTTGCAAAAAACGGGTAAGAAAAGGTGTGAATGCCCGACCATATATGATCAAAAGCGGGAGCAGAGGTGTTTGGCTGCAAGAAGGTGTGAATGGCCGACCTTAACTTCCAAAAAGCGATTAAGAGAAGGTACGAATGCCCGACCACACATCATCAAAAGCAGGAGCGGAGGTGTTCGGTTGCAATAAAGTGTGAATGTTTAACCATAATTTGTAAAAAGCAGTGAAGACTTTTCTTCACTGCTTTTTACAATGCGAATAACCAACCACAAATGATGAAAAGCAGGAGCGGAGGTGTTTGGCTGCAAGAGGGTGTGAATGTCGCTCATAGTTTGCAAAAAATGGGAAAGAGAAGTTGCGAATGCCGAACCATATATGATCAACGGCTGTAGCTCAGGAGGAAGAGCAGTCGCCCACCAATCGGAAGGTCGGTGGTTCGACTCTGGCTTCCCCAGGATACATGTCGAAGCGTCCTTGGGCAAGACACTGAACCCCACGTTGCTCCCCCAGTGTATCATTGGGGGTATGAATGTGTGTGAATGATTAGAAAAGCACGTAGTTATATCTTAAGACGTGCTGTATGAATGTGTGTGAGTGGGGTGAATGCGGCATGTAGTGAAGCGCTTTGAGTGGTCAGCTAGACTAGAAAAGCGCTATACAAGTACAAGTCCATTTACCATTTACCATCAAAAGTGGGAGCGGAGGTGTTTAACTGGAAGAATGTGTGAATGTCCAACCATAATTTATAAAAAGCGGGTAAGAAAAGGTGCGAATGCCCGACCATACATCATCAAAAGCATAAATGGAAGTGTTTGGCTGCAAGAAAGTTTGAATGTCCAACCATAATTTGTAAAAAGCGGGTCAGAAAAGGTGCGAATGCCCGACCATACATGATCAAAATTGGGAGCGGAGGTATTTGGTTGTAAGAAGGTGCGAAAGCCCGATCAAAAGCGGGAGCGGAGCTGAATGGCTGCAAGAATGTGTTGATGTCAGACCATAGTTTTCAAAAAGCGGGTAAGAAAAGATGCAAATGCCTGACCATACATGATCAAAAGCGGGAGCGGAGGTGTTCGGCATCAAGAAAGTTTGAATGTCCGACCACAATTTGTAAAAAGCGGGCGGGTAAGAAAAGGTGCAAATGTCCGACCAAATATTATCTAAATTGTGAGCGGAGGTGTTTGGCTGCAAGAAGGTATGAATGTCCGACCATAGTTTCCAAAAAGCGCTGAAGCAAAGGTTCAAATGCCCCACCATACATCATCAAAAGTGGGAGCAGAGGTGTTTAACTGGAAGAAGGTGTCAATGTCCACTCATAGCTTCCAAAAAGCGGGTAAGAAAAGGTGCGAATGCCCGAACATGATCAAAAGCGAAAGCGGAAGTGTTCGGCTGCAAGAAAGTTTGAATGTCCGGCCATAGTCTCCAAAAAGTGGGTAAGAAAAGGTGCAAATATCCGAGCTTTTATGATCAAAAGCGGGAACGGAGGTGTTTGGCTGCAAGAAGGTATGAATGTCCGACCATAGTTTCCAAAAAGCGGGTAAAAAAAAAAAAAAAAAAAGGTTTGAATGCCCGACTATACATCATCAAATTCGGGAGCGGAGGTGTTTAACTGCAAGAAGGTGTAAATATCCACTCATAGTTTACAAAAAAAGGGTAAGAAAAGTGTAAAAGCCCGACCATACATCATCAAAAGCGGGAGCAAAGGTGTTTGGCTGCAAGAAGGTGTGCATGTCCGACTATATTTTGTAAAAAGCGGGTAAGAAAAGATGCAAATGCCCAACCATACATAATCAAAAGTGTGAGCAAAGGTTTTTCACTGCAAGGTGTCAATGTCCACTCATAGTTTGCAAAAAAACGGGTAAGAAAAGTTGCAAATGCCCAACCAAACATAAGCGCAAGCGGAGGTGTTCGGCTGCAAGAAAGTTTTAATGTCCGACCATAGTTTCCAAAAAGCGGGAAAGAAAAGGTGCAAATATCCGAGCTTTTATGATCAAAAGCGGGAACGGAGGTGTTTGGCTGCAAGAAGGTATGAATGTCCGACCATAGTTTCCAAAAAGCGGGTAAAAAAAAGAAAAAAAAGGTTCGAATGCCCGACTATACATCATCAAATTCGGGAGCGGAGGTGTTTAACTGCAAGAAGGTGTAAATATCCACTCATAGTTTACAAAAAAAGGGTAAGAAAAGGTGTAAAAGCCCGACCATACATCATCAAAAACAGGAGCAAAGGTGTTTGGCTGCAAGAAGGTGTGCATGTCCGACTATATTTTGTAAAAAGCGGGTAAGAAAAGATGCAAATGTCCAACCATACATAATCAAAAGTGTGAGCAAAGGTTTTTCACTGCAAGGTGTCAATGTCCACTCATAGTTTGCAAAAAAACGGGTAAGAAAAGTTGCGAATGCCCAACCAAACATAAGCGCAAGTGGAGGTGTTCGGCTGCAAGAAAGTTTTAATGTCCGACCATAGTTTCCAAAAAGCGGGAAAGAAAAGGTGCGAATAACCGACCATACATCATCAAAAGTGGCAGTGGAGGAGTGTGGCTGCCAGAAAGTGTGAATGTCTTACTATAAGAAATAAGAATAAGAAAAGGTGCAAATGCCCAACCATACATCATCAAAAAAGGGAGCGGTGGTGTTCGGCTGCAAGAAGATGTGAATGTCCGCTCATACTTTCCAAAAGGCGGGTCAGAAAAGGTGCGAATAACCGACCATACATCATCAAAAGCGGCAGTGGAGGAGTGTGGCTGCCAGAAAGTGTGAATGTCCGACCATAGTTTGCAATTTGTTTGTTTTTGTAGAGTTTAGGTTACACGGTTAGAGCTTTGTCTCAGGAGCACGTCCGTGGTATTAGGGGAGTTGCCACTGGCTGGTTGCTTCTCTATAGTGCATAAGTACCCACTGCTATTACTCTTGGAAGACTAAGGTTGAGTTAGCTATTGATTTGGTAAGTAATTTGAGACTCGAACCACGGTTTAATGAAAAGGATCCTGACACATTTTTTTCTTTGTTTGAGAGATTAGCTGATTCTAGGGGCTTGCCTGATATGGATCGTACAGTCATGTTGCAGTGTGTCATAACAGGGAAGGCACAAGAGTCGCATTTGTCATTGTCTGTGACTGATGGTGTGAATTATGCCTTAGTTTAGGCTGCTGTTCTCAAGGCTTATGAAATGATTCCTGAAGATTATCACCAGCAGTTCGAGACTCACCGTAAGGAGGGTACACAATCCTAACTTGAAGTTTCACATGATTTGTTGACTACTTTTAACCGCTGGCTAAAAGCTTCTTATGTGGAAACATTTGAAGGTCTGTGTGATCTGATTGTTTTGGAACAATTTAAAAACGGTGTTCTTGGATGTGTTGCTACTTATCTAACAGAACAGCCAGTCAAAACTGTTGGTAAGGCAGCTGTTCTAGCTGATCAAGCATCTGACGGTAGTGCTGATTTTTTTTTAAAAGGTTTTTCACTTTTGTTGCAAAAATGGAAAATGGATTGTTATACTTCTAAAAAGAGAAACAAGCCAGTGAATGTTACACCCGCTGCTGCAGCTGCCCCTCTGGAAAGACTAACACAAGTTTGTATGAATTCTTCTTTTGGTGTGTATTTGCCTTTCATATCTAATGGTCTTGTTTCTTTGACAGAACACGTGAAAAAGTGCCAATTGAAATCTTAAGAGATTCTGGTGCTATGAGTTAATTTATCATGACTTCAGTTTTACCTGTATCGGAGACTTCAGACACTGGGGACTCAATACTGGTGCATGTTATGGAATTGTCTGCTCCAGTGCAAAAAGTATTTCTTGACTCAGATCTGGTGAGGGTAGAGGTATGCATTGCATCCAGCTTTGCCGGTTGAAGGAGTTGATGTTGTTCTTGGTAATGGGCTAACTGGGGCATGTATGTGGTATGATGTTCCTCCTCCACTTTTAATCCATTTCCTTTAATCGGTGGGGAACCAGATGACTGTGAACAGGTTTTTCCAGCATGTGCTGTGACACAGGCAAAGGCTCGAGCTAGTAGTGAGTCCAACGCAATTGGTGGGGTTAAACAATCCGTGGGCTTGTCTAACTTTCCTTTGTCCATTTCCTGTGCAGAGCTGATTGCTGAGCAACAGCAAGATCTTTCCCTTCAAGATTTGTTGAAGTCTGCAGTTCCATTGGCAGCAGGGAAGGACAAGGCGCATGGATATTTTCTGGACACTCTATTGGTGAAGAAATGGGTGCCTTGTGGTGAATTTGGTTTAGGGAATCCAGTATTTCAAGTTGTGGTTCCTGCCAAGTTCCAACCCTTGGTTTTGCAGGTGTCTCATGACTGATCTGGGCACATGGGGGTCACCAAGACTCATGATCGCATTTTGAAATACTGCTTTTGGCCACGGCCCAAGAAACATGTAGATGAGTATATTATAACTTGTCACACGTGTCATATAACTGGTAAGCCAAATCAAAGCCTTAAACCTGCCCCACTACATCCAATACCTGCTGTTGGTGAACCTTTTGAACCTTATCATTGACTGTGTGGGACCTCTTCCTCATTCAAAGTCAAGAGCCATGTATGTCCTAACCATTATGTGTCAATCTCCCATCCTAAGCGTGGCTGAGGCTCATGAAGGGTGGCCATCCGCCTCGACCAGCTGGGGTTTGAGAAGACAGAAAAGAGGGTGGAAAAACACCATAACACCATTCAAAGGCTACCTGTTGGAACAGGGAAACACAAGTTAATAACCACAATAATGTCATATGTACATAAAATCATTTGAGAAATTAAACGGGGGAAAAAAGAGAGCAAAGTGAGGAAAGGTGTGACAGATGAGGCCCCCCCAGTAGTCTAAGCCTATAGCAGCTTAACTATGGGATGTTTCAGGGTCACTTGAGCCATCCCTAACTATAAGCTTTATCGAAAAGGAAAGTTTTAAGCCTAATCTAAAAAGTGGAAAGGGTGTCTGCTTCCCGGACATTTACTGGCAGCTTATTCCACAAGAGAGGGGCCTGATAACTGAAGGCTCTGCCTCCCATTCTACTTTTAGAAACTCTGGGAACAACAAGTAAACCTGCAGTCTGAGATCAAAGTGCTCTGTTAGGAAAATATCTTACAATGAGATCTAAGATATGATGGAGCTTTATATGTGAGGAGAAGAATCTTAAATTCTATTCTGAATTTAACAGGGAGCCAAAGAAGTGAAGCTAAAACTGGAGAAACATGATCTCTCCTATTTGTTCTCATCAGAACTCTGGCTGCAGCATTTTGGATCAGCTGGAGGCTTTTCAGAGAATTATGTGAATGGATTTTGACAGAAGTTGTATGTGGCAGGGGAAATGACGAAAGCCAGGTTGGCTACAGCCCAGGGGAAAATAAAGCGCCTCTATGATAAGAAATCTGAGCGGCGCCAGTTTTATCCTGGTGACCAAGTCCTGGCACTCCTGCCTCTTATTGGGTCACCTTTTCAAGCCAGGTTCACAGGTCCTCACACTGTGGTGGAAAAGATCTGAGGAAAACTATTTAATTTCTACACCTGACCGTAGGCAGAAGACGCAGCTTCGTCATGTCAACCTGCTGAAGCCATATTAGATTCGGGTGGTAGTCGGATGGGGTAACTGCACAAAACTCTGCATGTGCTCAGCCAGTGGGTTTGATAACTGCCGTGGGTTTCCTTCCTTCAATAGCTGTGTGAGACGACTGTGAGTGTTTTGATCAGGTCGTATTAAGTAGTCGACTGAAGAACACTGAAATTCTTGGGAACTTGGACAATTTATTGGGCCACTTGCAAAAGTTGCATCGTATGCAATTGACGGAGCTAATTGTATTGATCGAGTTAGATCTGCAACTTTTGTGAGTAAGTTCGACTTACTAAAGGGATACTGGCAAGAGCTATTGTCAAAAAGAGCACCATTAATTGCAACTTTTGTAACTACATCTGGCCTATATTCCTACAAAATAATGCCTTTGTGGTTAAGGAATGCACCGGCAGCCTTTCAGCGTTTGATGAATATGGTTAATGGTGACTTGGAAGGCTGTGCTGTTTACCTGGATGATGTGGCTGTTTACAGTGACACTTGGGACAGCCATATCAGATTCAGACACTGTTTGAACGTTTGTCTGCAGCACAGTTGACAAACTTGGCAGAATGTGAGTTTGCTCATGTCACTGTTAGATACCTTGGGCATGTTGTGGGCCAGGGTCACGTTCCAGTGGAGCAATTTCCCAGGTCAACCACAACAAAAGAACTGATGCAATTTTTGGGGATGGTAGGATATTATCGCAGGTTCTGTAGGATTCTTTCCTCCATTTTAGCTCCCGTTACTGATTTATTGAAGTTAAACAATGTCAAGTTATCTTGTCTGTTCAGCTTCTGCTGAAACTTGAAAATGTTCTGGTCCACCATAAGTAAGCACAGGAACAACTCTTTTCCTCTTCACAATTTTATGTTGCCATTAGAGGTATAAAAGGTTGAAAACCTTCAAATAGAAACAGAAGTTTACATTTATCTCTCTCAAAGGAAATTAAATGTTTTAACTCATTTTTAAATATTTTAAATAATGTACCCTTAAATGGTTTTAACTTTCAGCATTTTAAACAGTACAGTATTTTAAACAGAAACATAAGTCAAAGAGAAAATCAAATCTAAGCAGGTCATTTCATTCAATTCATTCATTCATTCATTAAGACAGTAAACATTTTGTCAGTATCAGTCCATACCAGTAGCCTCTTTGTGGTTTTCCCTAACCTGAACAGCTGTCTCTTTGTTGCCTACTGCAGCCACTCTGAAGTACAGAGTGATTCTGTTGGTGCACTGCAGACAGGAGCCCCCACTCAGCTGATGAGCCTGGTTTCCTCACCTGAGCAGGGAGAGATGTAGTGCTCCACACAGCCTTCAGGAGGCGGCATTTCTGACTGACTGGGATGAATGATCTGACACTGTGACTTTGGACCTGACAAACAAATATGTGTGGTCTCCTGTTTGTCAAAAAGCTTTTCAGAATGTCAAGACTATCCTGTGTAGCAGTCCCATACCTGTATCGAAAAACCATTTAAGCTGCAGGTGGATGCCAGTCATGTGGGGGCAGATGCCGTGTTGTTGCAAACTGATGGCCAAGGGGCAGATAAGCCTGTAAGTTTTTGTTTTTTTTTCTAAAAAAAAACAGACATCAGCTAAACTATAGGGTGATTGGAAAAGGAGACCCTAGCCTTGGTTTGGGCTTTGAGACATTTTAATGTGTATGTTGGTGCTGGCCCTCCTTGCATTTTGTCATTGGGTAGGGTGGGGTTCAGGGAGGGGACGTCTGGTCCTCTTTCACTTTGGTTTTCATTTAACACAATATCTAATTCGTATCTCCGTGTTTTTGTCATGATTCAGAGTTAGTCGTGACATTTTTTGTTGAGTTTCTTCTATGTTCAATTTCAGTTCATATTGGTGTCTAAATGGGAAATATGGAATTATGTTCATGTTTTCAGGCTTTTAAAGTTCCAGTGGTGGAACCCTGTATTGATAATCCTTTCATACCTTTTTTTTCTGTGCTTGCCTTTACTTGAATGTTTTTTTATGTCTTGTTAAGCTACTTTACTTCCACTTAACATCATGATAATCACAATCATTAATTAAATGTATTTAGGAATGCACTTTTTTGTTGTCTTTAAATTTTTGAGTCATGTGTTCTGACCTGCAACATAAGTGAACATAAAATAATGCTGATACAAATAAACACTTGATAAACCCTCACTTGAACTTCGACAGAAGACCAAAGTTGTTGTTTCTTTATATACTGTAAACTTTTGAATATACAAACTGAAACGACTGTAAAATGTAAAAGTGATACAACTTTTAATTCTGTATAAGCACAACTCCCTGTTAGTTTGTGTTAGTTTAATAGCCTGTCATGCCATGGCCAATTTGGCGGACAAGTTGGCATGGGTTAGGCCTCAGGGATGACATGTTTAGCCAAATATCATCCCTCACCCACTGTCTAAGTAGTGTCGCAGCAATGGGATGAGGCCTGTTTGCTCTGTGCTCTCTCTGCTTTTGGAAACTTTTAGCTCTTCTTGGCTCATTGAATATTATGAAATTCCTTATAATATTTCATATTTCACACTGTAAACTATTGCACATTCTTTTTCTGCTCTAGCACACATTTCCTGGAGACTTTTGGTGTTTCGGCACTCCTTTAAACTTCTATCAGTATATCTAAGACTTAGCATGGCTACCAGCTCTTCCCCTCCATCTCCTGCTTCCATTTGCTTGGTGTGTTAGATGTTTTGTTACTCCCCTGCTTCCTTTAGTGAGAATGGTACAAGTAACAAATGTAGTCTTTTTGTAATTTTGGAAAGGAGGCTCTCTGATTTAAAAGGTCGGTTCCACACAGTTGCAAACAACATAGCTAGTCAAGCCCTACTTGCTATTCTAATACTACCTATCATAGCTAATCTTGTTAAGTGCCCTTCAGCAGACCCTGCGCAGCCGGGACCCCGCTAACAGAAGGCATAGCCCTAAAGTCACCATGTGGTTCATTACCAACTTTTCCACATTTCTAATAGATTTTTTCAACTCAGTGACAAACCCTGATCACCCTATTGGTAGTTCATAGTAATAAAGGTGGCACGAGAGACACCAGTGACCATAGTGAAATGCATTCCAGGGGCCAAAGTAGGCCAATTTCACCCAACTGGAGGTTACTGAAATTATTGTTGTATCAGTGTGTAACTTTGCAAAAGCAACAAAACTCTGTAGTTTTCTCTTAAAACCTGCCAAATATTACCAGGGATGACATGTTTAGCCAAATATCATCCCTCACCCACTGTCTAAGTAGTGTCTAGCAAACAACGTCGGCTACATAGATTATTGTCAATGTTTCTTGGCAAAACCTGGTCTGATTAGGAGTGAAGCATCCCTCCCACTTTGGGTGGTGCATTTCTCATTTCTGGTAATCATCCAAAACCATAACAACCTAGGGCTGAGAACAGAACGCAGAGTTGCAAGCTCACAAGTTTCTCTACAGCTTCCCAACTGACAATGATAGATCTTTCCCATCCAAGTCAAGATTAGTGAAGGACATCTCTGATTAAATTGTGTCAGTAACTGTGTTGTTGTAGAAATGACTAATGGGTACGTTCAGTAGTCTTGTGTAAAACTTTATGAACACAAAGTACAGTTAGCCCCCTGAACTGCCTTCTCACTCACAGTGTAACCATGATGTTTGTACTCCAGTCTCGAGGTGAGGTGAACAAATCCAAACCTTTTTTCCCAACTGTGTTCCTGACCAGGAAAAACAAACGGCATCCACTAATCCAAGATTGCTGAGTCTTTGGCATAGTTGAAAAGAGTCAACTCACAGCTAAAAAACTCACTCTCTTGAAGATATTTCTCAAGTAAAAACAGTGCAGTGCAGTGCTCTGAAAAATGTGAGCAGATTCCTTGATCCTTTCGGCGCGCTAACTTCTGCTTTTAAAATGCTTGCTAGGATAATGTGCACACTCTAGTTCCAATTGGCAGATACTGATTTATGGGAAATCCTACCTTTCATTCACTGTGATTCGTGAGTGAAAAGCTGTACAAAAAAAGTCTTACAAGTGAGAGTTCAAGACCACTGGACAAAACAAGTTCCTTCTGCATGCAGCCATGTATTTGTTCAACTTTCAGTCATTTTAATTATTTAGCGCCAAATTACAACAAATGTCATCTCAAGGCACTCCAAAGATACAATCCAGTTCAAGCCAATTAGAATTCTATTCACTGTAATCCAATCAAATCCATCCATTTTCTATACCCGCTTAATCCAATTTAGGGTCGCTGGGGGAACCTATCCCAGCTGTCATTGGGCAAGAGGCAGGGTACACCCTAGACAGGTTGCCAGTCCATCACATAGCCACACCACAGATGAGACACACAACTATGCATTCTCATACTCACTCCAAGAGACAATTTAGGGTCACCAATTAACCAAACATACATTTTTCTGTTTTTTTGGATGGTGGGAGGAAGAGGGAGTACCGGGAGAGAACCCATGCATACATGGGGAGAACATGCAAACTCCACGCAGAAAGGCCCTAGCTGGGAATCAAACCTGGAACCCTCTTGTTGTAAGATGAGGGTGCTGACCACGGAACCACCATGCAGCCCCCAAATTAGTCCAATTCATCCAGAATCAATTAAAATAAAAGTAGACTAGCTAAGGTAACCAACAGATTGCACCGAAACTTCCTTTTGATCCAATCCCCCTTCCTGAATGTGCACTAGGCGACTGTGAAAAGATCCCTCCATCAGAACCAGACTTAAAGAGAGTGGCCATCTGCCTCGACCAGCTGGTGTTTGAGAGGGGAAATCAAACAGCGTTACACCAGACCAGGGATACCTGCTGAGAGAGAGAAAAACAAACTAATGACAACAATAATGTTATATGTGCATCAAGAAAAAAGAGAACAGAGTAAAGATGGCTGCCCTTTCTCGGTCTGGATTTGTTGAAGTTGTCTTCCCGTTAAAATACATACTTGGGACGGGAAATTTAATTGAAGAGAAGTTTTGATGCAATTGGATGGTTTGCTTTCTTTTTTAATTGCCATTGCATAAGTTGGACTAATTTTGATTTTAATGAATATGATTTAATTGATTATCTGTCTGTCTGTCTGTCTGTCTGTCTGTCTGTCTGTCTGTCTGTCTGTCTGTCTGTCTGTCTGTCTGTCTGTCTGTCTATCTATCTATCTATCTATCTATCTATCTATCTATCTATCTATCTATCTATCTATCTATCTATCTATCTATCTATCTATCTATCTATCTATCTATATGTGTGTGTGTGTGCTCCTGCTTGAAAAAAAAATATAATCAATAGCGAGTGTTGCTGGGAGGGATGAGAGGGATGGTTACAGCAGTCTGCTTGTCTGTGATTCGCTGACTTACGCTCTAATTGGATCAAGTAGGAACTTGCTTAGCTGGATGCTTTGTGCTGGGTTAGGAGCAGCTTGGAAGGAAAGGAAGAAAGGAGAGTGGGAGGAGGCCAGAGGCTGCCATGCTTACCACTTGAAGATAAATTGAGAGAGGAAGAGGGAGAGAGAAAGAAAGGGGAGTATCCAGTCTTTTCTGACCCTCTCTGCTACTGCAGCCCCCCTCCCGCTCTCTATGGTTCTTTTTCAATCTCTTTCCCCTTACTCATCTGTTTCTTCTGCTGTGCTGATCGGAAGGACACCTGCCGCTCCCTGATGATTCAGCCTTTTAGCTGCTCGAGGCACTTTAGACAAGACAGCATGTCCCACCTGCCACTGCAGTGCTTGGCCATACTGTCCTTGACAATACAGTTGCTGCAGCCGACCCATCACATCGACACTACCGCTTCTGTTTCTCTTGCCAAAGTGTTCAGGTGGGTGAGTGTTGCTGTTCAACCACTGCTAATGACTAAACCACAGGGAACAATTCAATAATGCAATGTTCTGAAAATCTTTTTATTTATCTTTAATTGTATTCAATTTTTGCAGAAAATTTTACTACTATTCAGTCCCATGATTGCGTTTTTATGTGAAAAAGCATGTGAAACGAACTAATTTCCCTTTGACGCTGGCTGTCTACATACCTCCTCAATTGCTATCAGACTTTGACTTTCTGAAGGGCATTTTGTGTATTTTTACCTTCTTTAAAAATTCCTGCTTGGATTCTTTGACCTCATGATGGAAAATATACTAATGGACACTGGTGGCAGACAGCCACTGTATGATTCGCTGTTTTAATAGTTGAGGCATTCAGAGACACAGTTTATCCAGCAATTCAAAAGGATGACTGAGGGAATGGAGGACTTCACTGCAGGACCAGCTCCCTCTCCAGGAACAGCCTCCCCCACTTGCTCTACTCTTAATACTGGACCAGTCCCAGAGGAGAAACCAGAGGAGACAGAGGCAGCTGGTGAGAGTGAGGAAGAGCGCGTAAAGGGAATTGCAGAGGGAGGTGTTGGTGGCAATGAGGAGCATGTGGGGGATTTGGAGATTGTGGCCTTGCCGGGGACCTGCTGTGTGTGCATAGAGGTGGAACAGATTAATCACTGCTTGCACTCTGAAAAAATCTGCATTCTGCCCATCCTGGCCTGTCTGCTTAGCTTAGCCCTCTGCACAGCTGGCCTCAAATGGGTCTTTGTGGATAAGATCTTTGAGTATGAACCACCCACTCACTTAGATCCAAAACCCATTGGACAGGACCCAATTATTATATCAGTTGACCCTACGCTTGGAATCACTGTCTCAATTCCTCATTCAACTCCCTCTACTGTGTCCCTAACAACCACCATTGCTATTACCCCAGGACATCCTGAGGTTTTTGTGGAAGAGAAGTCTGTGCTGAATGCTGAACATCCTATGATTACAAAGCAGAGTCCCCACCCACAAACAACACAGGAGTTCAATAATATCATCCAAACTATCTGTAAGTATTCAATGTTGTTTTTCTTTCTAAATAAATTGACATCTAATATGAAGATACTGAATACTTTAACATTGGGCATGATACAAGCTAACCTCAAAAAGTAATTTTCATAAATCTAAAAACAAAATTTAGTACTGCTTAAAAAAGTGTTTTAAAGTTTTTTTCCCCTCTAAAAATCACAGATTTTGTCATTAATTTATCAAGCTGAGATTTGTAAAGTATTTAAATGGTCTTTGCACAGAGGTTGCGCTCCCTGAATGTCTCATGTTCCGTTCCTTAGTTCTATCAGCTCTTTCAATGAATTTATTAAAGAAAGAGAAAAAAGCAGGCTGTTATTTGCAGAGATTACCCTACAAACCCATTGCTTGACTTTTTAAGTATTCGGCACAGGTAGGTGGGTTCTGCTATCAAGATGTTTTGTTTTTCTGTCGTTTCTTTTTGCTGCAGCAGAGATTTACATCCTCATCTCCAAATTCCTATATGTTGTGGAATCACTAACTCTCATTTAAAGGTTGGATATGTTGGATGGATGTTGATTTTTGTACTGACTAATGTTAAAGTCGTTCTTTTCTTATTATCAAATGGCTTTAGCATCACTGTAGCATCATAAGTATACTGTCACTACTGTTAGTAAAGATACCTTTATTTATTATTGATATCCTCTTTATGTGCCATGGTGGTCTTATGTTGCTTTATTAACCTAAATCCTTTCCTGTAACCGAACAGTGGAACTATTAAACACTTATTTATAGTTTTATCAGTAATATTATTGAGAACAGAGCAGAATTTGAATTTGCTTAGAATTCAGTGAAATGCTGAGCAAAATTCCAAATAAAACAAAATATTCCTTCCTCTTGAGAATTACAGTATTATGATTTATGCTATGTTGTAGTAACATTACTACAATTGTAACCTTAACTAATATCATAGATTATAGACCTAAGCCCATACAAAAAGTTACGCTGAGCAGGAATGTTTCCTGAATCATGAGTTCAACACAAATACTACAAATATTATCATCATTATTTATATTCTTATTATCACTATTATCATTAATCTTAATCTAAATTAATAGAAGATTCAGAAAATCTAGCTTTATTAGAGTTATTGTTGACCACAATGTATCCAGAAACCAATGGGAAAACCTTTCTTCTATTAAAAGAGCTCATATCTTTACTTTTTCCAGTAGATATGTGTATGTATGAATGTATATACTGTTTATGTATATATATATATATGTTCACTTGCTTGGTTGTTGCCAGGCATAAAGGCTTTATGTTATTCAACTCTGATGTACTAAACATGAGCAGATGACTGGTCACATGAGTAAGCAACTGTTTCTGACTTACAAGAGCGAGTACAGTCAGCACTTGTTGACATGAAATAATAATCCCAAGTGTTGAAAATAATTTCTTAAGATCTTTCTATTTCCATTACAGATATGACCAAGATAAGTTGTTTTGCTTGTGTCTTTTTCCTCCAAGTTTTGTTGTTGATAGCGACCAGTATTCAGTTTATCATGGCCATGTGTTACATAGACCATACCACGACTTGCTGATCACACTAAACTGACTGCTTTATTGGTGATAGAAACCAGACTGAAGCGTATTTCTTATGAATAGACATTTTAAAAGTTGACATTTAAATTTGTGACCTTGACCTCACTGAATAAGGGCTGCTCATTCAAGCAAAACTGAATTTAATCTGAATTATTACTCTCCTTTTTTCAATAACATTGAATTCGTAATCTCTCTGCTGCAAACAGGCATGTCCTGAAATGGCAATGTGAAAGAGCCCTGAAATGTGTGGATGCATATTTCTAGCCTTATGAATAAGTGAAAATCAATAAATGATGCATGACACAAACTGAAACTGGGTGCTGTGATACAAGGAGACTTCCTGTTTTCTGCCTGTACTCCATTTCAAGGTCAGAGCAAACTGGAGGCTAATTGAAGCCCCCCCTTTCCTGTGCCGCCAGGAAAAAGAACACTCGCATATGGTCTGTCTGCCAGTGGCTCGCAACGATTATGTTTCTCTTGTGGTCATAACACTGTGATTCATTACCTTGCCTGTGTTAGCTAAGCTACAATGATGGTGACAGCAGGGGCTTCATTAGTCTTTATAGTCATATTCACCAAACTGGTAAATTGAGTAAATCAAAACATTTTCATAAATCATTGATTTCCGCAAACATTAAAAATGATACTTCTTCATACATACCTTGTTTATGTAATTTATTTTGAAAAAATGTTGCAAAACAATAACGATTTTTAAAAAAAAACAACATTCTCCCCATTCGTGAATTATGAATATGTTGATAAGTGACAATTTATTGGGAGTACCATGAGAGAGAACAATGATGACATCGTCCTAGATATATGTCCTCAGATAACTTTTAATGTGAGAGGATTTTCTAAACTTTAACTGACATCTTGATTAAATATGCCAATAAAATTAGAAAATCACAAAGAAGCATCAACATTTCAAATTAGTTAAGTGAAAAAAACTACTTTTTGAACCCATCACAAAAACAGCTCCAAATAGAAAATTTAAAAAAATTTAAAGTGACTTTGTTTAAACAGATTAATGAAGTCCAAGTTAATTTTTTCTGTGGAATTCCACCATTACCAGTGTTCCGTCGGTAGTGCTCATTTCCCATAGTAAATTTAAAAAAACAAAAAGTGTATCAATACAACAGGCAATGGTGTCATTTAATTACACCCAATTCAATTCAGTTTTATTTATATAGCGCCAAATTACAATAAATGTCATCTCAAGGCACTTCAATAATACAGTCTAATTCAAGACAGTTGGAGTTAATTTCAATGTAATCAGAATCCAATAGAATCCAATGAATTACAGATAACACTGAAAATTCTCTTCGGTCCAATCTCCCGTCCTGAGCATGCATGAGGCTACTGTGGAGAGAAACAACTCCCTTTTAACAGAAACAAAATCTCTGGTAAAACCAGACTCAGGAAGGGGTTGTCATCCACCTTGACCAGCTGGGGTTTAAGAGGACAGAAAAGATGGGACAATAAACACCATAACACCATTCAAAGGATACCTGTTGACATAGGGAGACACAAGTTAATAACCACAATAATGCCAAATGTACATGATGTCCTAATGTCACAAAGAAATTAAATGGGGTGCAAAAGAGAGTAAAGTGAAGAAAGGTGTGACATAAGAGGCTCCCCAAAAGACTTGGCCTATAGCAACTTAACTATGGGATGTTTCAAGGTCACCTGAGCCATCTCTAACTATAAGCTTTATCAAAAAGGAAAGTTTTAAGTCTAATCTTTTAGGTAGAGATGGCGTCTGCTTCCCGGACACATACTGGCAGCTGGTTCCACAAGAGAGGGGCCTGATAACTGAAGGCTCTGCCTCCCATTCTACTTTTAGAAAACTCTAGGAACCACAAGTAAACCTGCAGTTTGGGAGTGAAGTGCTCTGTTGGGAAAATATCTATGAGATTCTTAAGATATGATGGAGCTCGGTCATTAAGAGCTTTATATGAATTCTATTCTGAATTTAACAGGGAGCCAATGAAGAGAAAGTAAAACTGGAGAAACATGATCTCTCCTGTTAGTTCTCATCAGAACTCTGGCTGCAGCATTTTGGATCAGCTGGAGGCTTTTCAGAGAATTTGCGGAACAGCCCAATAATAAAGAATTACAGTAGTCCAATCCTGAAGTAACAAATGCATGAACTAGTTTCTCTGCATCACCCTGAGACAGGATGTTCCTGATTTTGGCAACATACAAAGGTAAAAGAAGGCAGTCCTAGAAACCTGTTTTATATGTGCGTCAAGTGATAAATTCTGGTCAAAACTAACTCCAAGATTCCTCACTGTAGTACTAGAAGCCAAGGAAATACCATCTAGAGTAACTATATAGCGTGACAATTTCTCCCCGAGGCGCTCAGGTCCAAAGAGAACGACTTCAGTTTCGTCCGAATTTAAAAGCAGAAAATTCTGAGTCATCCAGGTCTTTATGTCTTTAAGACAGGCTTGTAGTCTGAGATAAGTACAGCTGAGTATCATCAGCATAGCAATGGAAATTTATACCATGCTGTCTAATAAGATTACCTTAAGGAAGCATCTATAAAGTGAAAAGGATCGGTCAAAGCACAGAACCCTGAGCAACTCCATGACTTACAAATTCTTTACACTAATTGGAATTGTCCAAAAGGCCCATTTTCTTTGAGCCACTTGGGTGGAAGCTACTTGCATTAAGGATACAGCTGTAACTGTACTGATTGTTGTTGAATTCATATGGTTTGTTAAAATTTAGCTTTGCAAACCTAAGCCATAATGCCATGTAATTTCAAAAGAGAATACCTTTCTATTGGCCTTCCATACAAACAAACCATACTCTTCTAATTGTACTGTCACAAACATTTAACATGCTAACTGAGGCATGTAGAATGATGAACTGAAAATGATTTGGACATGGTCTTATAACCCTTCCCAGAGTGAGATCAATGCAATTCCCAAGATCAATGCTTATATTCCAAATGTTCCTTTTTGGTATTGTGTAAAAACATACCTGAATGCTCTAGACCAGCAAACAACCAAAACACCTGCTTTTATCGAGGTGCTCAAACCTGCTGCTGATGATGTCTCTGGAGAAAAAGATATTAAGAAATCAAGAATCAAGAATTTTATTTAGGCATATTTATTAGAACATAATTCAATTTATCAAGCAGTTCAAACTTCTGTAGAATCTGAAGAAAAATTCTTCATAAATGGATGTTGGTGGTTGCACAAAATCTTCTACTCTTGAAGCTGACATCATTCTATGATAACATAATTCTCTAAAACCTTGTAACTACCTAATCAGAAATTGGGTGGTTAAAAAAAATCTTTTGTCTCCAGATTTAAAGACAGGAACCACTTGAAGGATTTTTAGGTAATTATGTATTATTGTCGTGTCTTTTAAAAATTTAAGATTTAAAAAACACAAATCAATAGCTTTTAAATGAACCAGAAATGACCTGATCCCATCATGACCAACTGCTGAATTATTCACATTAGAAATAAGATTAGCAGCTCTAAAGTGAAGGATGGCAGCCTTGCAGGAACTCAGATGGAGATTGTTGTGTTCATTTGTCTTCGAGAGGATACAAACTCAAACTCTAGGTCAGAATTTATTAAATGGTTCAAGGTTCAAGTTACACAGCGCTATGGACCTCTCTCTGCCATGCAGTCTGATCAGAAAAAGGGTAACGCTCTTTTTAAACTTTTGTATTGCCATACAAATATGATGTAAATATTATTGGTCCAAAAGTTGCGGAGAAGCCATGGTTTAGGTTTGGCTTTCCCTGATTGGTCCTTGGGCTGATATCAGCCTCATACCCCATCTCTGCTCCATTCAGATGTCTTCTCCCTGTTTGGGAAAACTCCTCCCTATCTCCCTGTGTCCAGTACTTTTCCACTATAAGCTTCATCCCACCTGTTTTGACTCCCCCTGTAAAAGTTTCTCCTAACACTCAGCTCAGTCTCTTTCCTGTTTTAACTCTTCACACTGTGGGATCAATGCTTGTTTCCTTCAAAAAGGAGAGTATCAACTCTGTATAAGCACAATGCATATGTATCATTAATGTTAATATTAAACCCTCAACAAGATCCACTGAAATGACTCTCTTGCGTAGCTACTGCAAATACTAGTTTCATCAACCAGATAGAATGGAGAAGTGGCTGCAGTCTTTATACTACTCTGGATCTGGTTGATTGCTCACCATGTACTTTTACTATCAAAAGAAACCATCAAATTAATTGGTGAAATATTTTTTCTTTGCCGTTCTAATTAGTTCCATTCATCCATCCACTGTCATCCGCTTATCATCATCGTCATGGAGGCAACAGGTTCAGGAGAGAAACCCAGACATCCCTCCCCTCAGCGACACTGTCCAGCTCCTCCTAGGGTTTTCTTAGGCCAGAGGGATAAATAATCCCTCAAACGAGTTCTAGGTCTGCCACGGATCCTCCTCCCAGTAAGACGTGCTCAGAAAACCTCCAAAGGGAGGCAACCAGGAGGCATCCCAAGCAGATGCTTGAACTACCTCAACTGACTCTTTTTGATGTGGAGGAGCAGCAGCTCTACTTCGAGTTCCCTCCAGATGGTTAAGCTCCTCACCCTATCTCTAAGGTTGAGCCAAGCCACCCTGTGAAGCAAACCCATTTCAGCCGATTGTATCGATTGAATCTTGTTATTTTGGTCACTATGCAGATCTCCTGACCACAAGTAAGGGTTGGAACAAACATGGACAAGTAAATTGTAAGTTTCGCCTTCCTGCTCAGCTCCCTCTTTATCACAACGGACCAGAATGGCGTCCTCATTACAGTTGACAAAACCCCAATCTGTCTTTCTATCTCTTGTGTTGTCTGAGCTCCCTTTAGTCGAAACACACTCTCCGGTCCACTTTCTTAAAAATGGGAACCACCACCCCGGTCTGCCATTCCACAGGCATTGACTCAGACCTCCATGTGACATAAAAGAGGCATGTCAGCCAAGAGAGCCCCACCATGACCAGAGTCTTTAGCATCTCAGGGCGAATCTCGTTGACCCCAGGCGCTTTGTCACTGGGAAGCTTTTTAACAACCTCAAGGACTTCTGCCAAGGTGATGGATGAGTCTTCCCCCAAGTCCTCAGACTCTGCCTCCTCAGTGGTGAACATGCTAGCCGGATTGAGGAGAGCCTCAAAGTGCTCCTTCCACAGCCCGACAATATCCTCAATTTGGCTCAGCAGTTCTCCACCCAGGTGAAGCACAACATGGGAAGGCTCCTGCTTTTCCTTTCTGAGTAGCTGAATGGTTTGCCAGACTTTTATTTAACCGAGTTGCACATGCATTTTGAAATGTTTTATTATAACTCTTTACATGCATGATGCATGCATGAGCTTTTAATAAACTTCTTCTATTACCGGTATTTTACAACGTCATTCTGGCTGCTTGCGGCTTCTCCTCCTCTTCTTCTTTTTCTTCTCCTTCTTTAGGTTCTGGTAGGCTAGACGTAGCAAAGGCGCATTACTGCCCCCACAGGTCACAAATAGAAGTTTGGATAGCTCACAAATCTCGCGAAACAGATTTTTAACGTGACGACAAATGTAGTCGAGTTTGATCTTGTCACACCCCTATACAGTACCTTTATCTTAAAAAATATTACAAGAGGCTATCTTAAGAAATAGTGTTTCAACATCATTACTGTAAGAAGTAAGAAAACATTTTCTGTATGATTGTTATTAAATTCATTGTGTCAATATACTGACATACCCCCACAAATTTTTGCCATCCTACAATGAGGTAGAGCATGTTAATTCGAGATTCCATAAAGATATGTAGACTTAGCAGTCAACTAATTTCATTTTCTGAAAATGCAATAACTGAAAATTCAGAATTCACAACAAGAAATGAAAGAATGAATCATAATTCTAAAAAAAACCTATGAGCATTTCAATTTAAATTGCTCTGTGTGTGACTTCTGCATGTCCACTAGGAGACTTTTGAATTGATCAGAACTGACAAAAATCCCATAAACAACCAAATCATAATAATAATAATAAGAAGAAGAAATATGGAGACATACTTAGAGAAATCCAACAGCTTTCTCCTCTCATTTTATATCTCCTATACAAATAAGTATGCATCCCAGTTCGTAACCCTCTTTACAGCAAATTCAATATACAGTAGAATAGAGGCCATTGTGACAGAAGTGCTCTAAGGTGACCAACACACAATTAGTAATGAACTTTCCTAAATGTGTGAGTGTACATGTGTGCTGCATGTAATGATCAGAAGTTGGAGGCATAGTGATAGACTGGAGATCTATCCAAATTTATCCCACATTTATCTTAAAAAGATTCAGAATAGGCTGCAAGCTTATTCTGAGTAGCACATCCCAGTGACAGAGCCTGAAACTGTCTGTAGGGATGAAAAAGGCTGAGGCCATCATTCTCATTTTTGTTTTTATATGCAGCCCTAATTGTAATGTGAAAGGCATCCCTGCATATAATTGAGACTAGAATCCACTTTTGAACACTCCAGAATTGGTGATATCGTGAGAATTTTCACATTTAGAGTATCTTAGATAAGTACAAATATGCAGATATGTTCGTTTTATATGTAGTATGGAAATGGATGTCTTCTCCTATCTCAAGAAAGTCAAACAAAATAAAACACAGCTGAGAATAAGGCTTAACTAACAACTAACAGCAAATAAATTTGTCAAACTAAAGGTAAAAGTTATCCATGTAACATTTCTTGTATTTTTAAGTATTTTTAAGTGATATAAAGTTGAGACATTCGTATATCATGTTTTTGTGATACATGGGGGTGGCTGTAGTTTAGAATGTAGAGTATTTGACTTTTAATTGGAAGATTGTTGGTTTAATTCCCAACTTCACCTAAGTATCCTAGGCTAGATACTGAACCACTGCTTCCCAATGTGGTTCTCACTTGTATGTCGCTTAGGATAAAAGTGGCTGCTAAATAAAAGTAATGTAATATATTTGTAAAGCGTTTGATTATTTTAAACTACTAGTAGTTGTTGTTACCTTAGTAAGAACATATTTCCAGAATTTTAGCCTAAGTACAGCAGGTTTCACAACAGGTTGGCAGAGGCTAGAAATAAGCATTATGGCAGGATGTACGATTATTAGAGCTTCCAAGTGGGTTGTAGGTGGAGAGAGACATTAGGATGGCATGGGCCTTACACCAATTAGGGCCTACATGGATGATATGACACTGGTGACTACAGTAGTGCCATGAATGAAGAGAATACTTGAGAAACTTAATAAAAATCTAAAGTGGGCTGGTATGAAAATCAAACTTTGTAAGCCTAGCAGTATCTTAATAAGTAGAGGGAAATTAAGTGATAGAAAGTTTGTAATAGATGAAGAAATGCTATGTTCGTTATGTTCAGGTACTGCAACTGTAAGGCTACTGTAGTTGCAAAGGACCTGAATCTGATTTTTTCGCTCATATGTGACCCATATCTGATTTGCTTTTGACAGTGAGAACAGCACAAGTCGCATTAAATCTGACATTTTCGAATCAGAATCAGGCCACTTTTAAATGTGGTACTGAATCGGATACGTATCTGATTTTTTTGAATGCGACCGCTATCTGAACAGCCAGCGCATTTAATGCGACTTTGACGTCATTCTGACCCGCGCTGCACTATTTTGTAAATAAATGAGAAATAAAGTTCATTGAAAAAAAAATAAAGTGTGCCACAGGCAGGGAAAGGCAGGAGCCATGAACAGAATCAAAACAAACATAGAGGACAGCAGTGAAGCAGGTGGCCAGTGGATTGATAGGGAAGTTTTAGACCTCATTAGTATTTGGGGTGACACTTTGGTGCACAATACAAAGGTTGGCAAAGGTGCGGTAAACCGCCCCCGTTGCTACCCAATATAGCCCTAATTCCTCTTGCTTTCTCAAGGAGATGGATCTCCTGAACGACTTGTCTCCTATTGAAAGTCTCAGGGAGAGGTGCTGACAAATGGGATGAAAGGTATTCCTCGACATTCTAAAGTTCTGGAAGAATTCCTGCTCCGTGTAACCAGCCACATCCTGATCCCACCACTCCTGGGTCTGACGCCGCATCTAAATACTTCTCTGTGCGGATGTTGCAGTTATTACTCCACATAAAGCCATCATTAACATCTGAATTTTCTTCCTCCTCTTCCTCCCTCGTAATGTGACCCGCTCACAGATTTGCCGGCTGCTACACACTATTTTTAGCATTAAGTCATACAGTCCTGTAGAAACCGGTTGCCGTTGCCATGGTTGCTTCTGTAAACACCATTGTGGCGTGGTCTATGGGCGTGATGTCATCAATGAGCTGTTCATACAGCAATCTGTCTACGAGGTCACAATTAAAGACGTAATGTAAACAGCCAAACAAAAAATCAGATTTGAGCAGTAAATCGGAATTGTGCATTAAGATCTGCAGTGTGAACGTAGCCTAAGGCATATTTTGTCAGGCTGTAAGGTTATCCTGTCACAAGGCCGATATACGTGGCAATATAACCAAGTATGAAAAAGATTAGCTGCAGGTATTGAAGATAAACAATGGCAGGTACATTTAGGAAAAGGGAAGACAGTGGCATTTCAGTTTGTTCAAGAGGGGAAGAAAGTTAATAAGACAATAAGGAGGCAAGGCAGCTTAGAGGATGCTTTTGATTGGGAGATGCAGGTATAGATTTAGGAGGAAAGCTTGCTGTTCCCCAGGAAATAGTCTCTACAAATCTAAGGACTGATATAGTCTTGTAGTCTAGGAGTAGAATGAGAGTCTATTTCATAGAGCTGACTGTTCCTTGGGAGGAATTAGTGACAGAAGCATATGAAAGGAAAAAAGCTTATGTATGTGGAGCTGGGGGCAGAAGCAGAGCAGCGAGGATGGAAAGTTAGGATCTGTCCAGTGGAAGTAGGATGTAGAGGATTTGTTGCAAAGTTTGTTGTCTCATTATTGAGGGAGTTGGGTGTAAGTGGACAAGAGTGTGAGGAAAATAGGGAAGGATGTGTCAGATGAGACATTAAGGGCCAGTCAGTGGATTTGGATTAGAAGAAGCAATAGTAGCTGGGGGCCCAGCAGGTGGAGCACTTAGGGTAAACAGACTCTTGGGAGAAGCAAGAAAGAAATCCAGGATGTATTTAAGTAGAGAATGTGGCCCATGTGAGACTTTTGAAACCAGGTGTCCATTTCAGGTGAGTTGACCTGTATGGTATTGTATTTACTGGCATTTGTAGTGACTGTAGGACTTTTTAGGAGTTTATCTGCTGAATCTGCTAGTGTGTCTTGTCCTGCCTCCACCTCTGGCACCCTCAATGCTTTCATTAACCCCTACCCGAACTAGGGTTTGAATCCCATTCCTGCTTATCTTTACCTCTTCTATATCTACCCCCTACCCGAACCACGGTTTGTATCCTCACCCCGCTATGACTGGTGTGCAGTTGGTCAGAGGCTGGGATAGCTTGTGGTTGTGGAAAACAAGATGGTTGTTGTGGTGTGAGGAGCAGTGATGGCATTAGGGGAGTGACTCTGGGACGCCAGTGATCACTGTCTAGCCTCCAGGAGGTGTCATGGGCCGGACACTGATGAAAGGAGGTTCCCATCTGATGACCCCAATAACATGTTGGTCAGCACTGCTCACTGGTCTATATACAGGGCTTTTAGGGATTATTCACTGAGTCTGGTCTATTTTCTTTTGTAGCACAAATTTCTTGTCTTTACTCCGAATAAAATAAAGTAAAAAGTTTGGACCCACTTTTCCATACATTTTGAATGAATGGATGTGTCCAAACTTTTGACTGGTAATGTACATTTCTGCTCTGATACTTCCATTTGCATAATTGTACAATTGAACAATGACCTAGTATAATTTAGCTTCCTCCTCTGAGAGTCACTCTTTGGTTCAAACAAGTATGATTGCAAAACCCCATTATTGGAACTGGCCATAAAGTAGCATAGCAGAGTCATTATTAAAAAGGCTGAGTTGCCAGTGCAGGTGTCATATTCTGACTGGCAAAGATGTGGGAAGATCAGGTTAACATTCAAAGCTCTATAGTAACTGAATGAGGACAAAGGAATGGAGACATTTTAAGGCCATAAGAGATTAAGGTGCTCACAGATACAATTCCATCAGTGCATCAGTCACTGCATAGTTGAAGCACTTTTATTGTCTGATGTTTGAAATGTGTAATTGGTAAACTAGTTCTTACCTTCTTCAAGATAAGTGGGCCTTGAGACTCAAATTCGCATCAAATTTACATTGTCAAGTTAGATCAGCTGTCATTTTATTTTGGCATGTTGAATGAGACACCGCTGCATTTGTTTTAGCTGCAAAGCTTTGATTATTTTTCAATGGGGACATTTCACATGGCTTACAGACATCTATAAAGTGAGTCTTCAACAGTCGTTTCCAACCACTACTAACAGGCATTGCAAGTTTTCAAATTAGACACTGATGTTACATGCAGATGTGTCAGATGGACAAATGCTTGTGCATTTTATGAAAATGCAAGAACTCTTTACAATGGGATCAACAAGCAGATGCAGTGTCCTGCATCAAACTGCATAAAGTGCAAAAATGCTGCTCATGCACAAACTGGAGTATGGTAATAGAAAAACATAAACCGATGACCTGTAACAATTGCCACTGCAGCCAAACCTGTCCAACTTTATGCACCAAATTGGCAATGACAGATAATGAGTCATGTGAGCCATATGAGCATGCTTTATTTTGAGATTAAGTCGCATCATACACATGTTGTAGTGTAAGTTCTCTGTCAAAGGAGTCATGTGTGTTCTATTTTTCCAGTGTTGAGAACGTGGAATACCTCAGATCTTAAGCACAATGTCATAGTTGGGGAAGATTCCCTTGTTTTTTCTGGTTAAACAAAGTTTTAGTGGCTCCCTATGGATTAATAACTTGAAGTGTCCTCAAACTGTTAAAGATGTCTAATGTGTTTATGTTCTTAGATTCAAATACAAAAAAAAACCAAAAAAAAAAAACAGTGAGCTGTGCTTAGTCTTGAAACCCCAACCAAGCTTCCTCATGTAGCCCTTGTGTGCACCTAGGTGTCGAGTTCACACAAAATGCTGATCTGAAGCTGATAAAAACCCTTGTCTACTACAGCCATCTGACACGAAAACTAATGCCAATCAAACAATTTTACATTGTACTGTAGGGTCAGATATTAGCAAGCTCTTTTTCTTCTTCCTTTAAAACAAAGGTAAAGAATGATATATATACACACACACACACACACACACCAAGTCCCCTACTTTCTGGTGTTTCATAAAACATAAAAAACATGATAAAGATATTCATCAAATCTCAGCTCTATAATTTTTCAGCTTTTCAGGTAGTATAGGGAGTCTTGCTCCCACTGTAAAAGACACGAGACACGAGCGAAATGGCATATGACAACAGTATTTTGAAAGTAGTCCTGGATGTTATGATGAAAATGTTAAATGTCAAAGTTACTTGCCTCCCCAAATTTTCTCTCATCCACAACAGTAAATTTCATGATTGGTCTAACAGAGTTCATTGATCCAGCATGTAGTACAAAAGCATAGAGTATTCTACAACCATAGCCTATTTTGCTGGTCAAAAAGCATCCACTGCAAAAGGAAAAACAAAAAAGAAAAACAAACCAAAAAAAAAGTATGATCATTGCATTGTCACTTTTTCTGAGCTTTAAATAACATGTGTTTTTGTTTTTTTTGCAACAGAGTCTCTAGACTGAACATAAAGTATTTGGTAGCATCAGTCAGCAGACAGTGAATGTTTTCTGTAGCACCAATCATACTAGTCTGTCTCATTATCTTAAATCTTGGCAGTCGTGGAAGAAGTATTCAGAAGCTTAACTTAAGTTGTACTCAGTTACACTTATGTGAAGGAAATTGTGCTTCTTCTTTGATTTATTTTAAATCGCAAAGAATATTCTCTGAACCCTGAGATACCCCATCATAATGTTTGCTTTCTCCAAAGAAGTGATGAAACAAAAATGTTGAAAGAAATAGCAACTCATTTGTGATACTGAGTAGCCTGCTTTGAGAATAAAAAGTGCCCAAGACCTGGGTAACTCAAAGTATTTGTTATTTGTTAGCATTTGTTAGGCTGTATGCTGTGCTCTAGTTTAATAAATGTTTATTAATTTATTAAATAAGGATAGAAACAAAATATATAGATAAGTTTGAAACAGTTTTCCAATTAAAGTATCATAGTGTTCATAGCAGATGCTAATTTGCACTTCTTAGAGGGGCTTTTATAAAACTTCAAAACACAAAAAAATACAACTATGAAATAAACATTACTATTAAGTGGCTTTTACTATAAAACTGCCTTTACCTTTTGTCAATGCAATATTTCTTTCTGCAGCTACTACCAGCATCTCTACTACAACCAAGACCTCCAGTCACATAATGCGTTGCAGTGACAGCCAGAAGAACTACTGTGTTAATGGAGGAGAGTGCTTCACCCTTGAAGTCATGCCAGGCAGTACAAAGTTTCTCTGCAGGTATGAGATAGACTTATGGTTCCCTTATGGTTCAAGTATTGATATAACTAAATATCTTTTCACACCACTGTTGTGATTAACAGTCAGTTCATTGACCCTAGGAGTGAGTGTGAGCATGCATGGTTGTTTATCTTGTTTGTCTTTGTGTGGGCCTGTGATGGACTGGCAACCTTTACAGGGTGCAACCTGCCCAGTGACAGCTGGGACAGGCTCCAGAGCATGATCAGTTCTTGATCACATGATTAATCTCTGGGTACCGAAACTTGGCACCGAAAGACGAGGCATGTTTTGATACTCAGTACTACCGAAGCATTTCGGTCGGTGCCTTAAAAGAACAGAAGTACCCAGCCCTACGTAGCACTCATCTTTGCAACCAGGACTATTACAGTACCCATACACAATGATCACAAACAACTTCCTTGAAATTGTACAACAGAATATCAGAGCTTTCACAACTATAAAATCAATCATACTTTATTTGATAAGCAGTATTGTCTGCTATTCTATGTAAAGAATATACAAGAAGTTACAAAAACAAGGATGACAGACAACCTTCGGTGTGGGTGTTGCATGTAAGGGAGAAGAGGAAGAAAAAATAATTCTGTGATAAGTGGAATGTTTGAATCCCTTCTTTGTGTCTAATTCTGGTTGATGAGCCAATTTAAGTGCATGATTTGTGAGTCAGATGCCAGGTACAGAATATCTGTTACCTGGTTA
This sequence comes from Leuresthes tenuis, assembly GCF_036924035.1. Lineage (NCBI taxonomy): Eukaryota > Metazoa > Chordata > Actinopteri > Atheriniformes > Atherinopsidae > Leuresthes > Leuresthes tenuis. The sequence goes on from NW_027325373.1 coordinate 27,335,926, forward strand.
TGACCAAAGGCGTGTTGTTTTAAAGACAAGGGTGCAGGCCATGCTGGCCATGAACGCTTTGGGGAATTGAGCTGAGGTATGTGCACTCCTAGAGGAGAGGCAGTAAGAGAGGGACTAAATGCAGCCTTATGGGCTAGCTGGAATTTTCCTTTTTGAAAATGTATCTTACCACTTTTATGCTGATTATATCCAGCTATACTGTTCCTTTCATGAGTCGGAGATTGGGGTGTTAGCTGATTTATTAAACTGTGTTGATTCCATCGAAAAATGGTTTACTAACAATTATCTTCGACCAAATGCTCCCAAAACGGAATCCCTGATCTTTGCCCCTGTCGATAAGATTCCACTGATCAGGCAACACCTTGGGGCCCTGGGCTCCTCTGTCCAGTCGAGCATCAGGAACCTGGGGGTGTTGCTTGATTAATCTCTCTCTTTGGATAAACACTCAAGGGCTGTATCAAAAAATAATTTATCATCTAAGGAACATTTCTAAAATTAAAAGTACCGACTTAAGGGTAAACTTTCACGTACCGATTTGGAGATGGTTTTACATGTTGAGATTATCCAGAATGCTGCAGCCAGGCTTTTAACTGGTGCTCATAGATGGAACAACATCACCCCTATATTATCTTCTTTACATTGGCTGCAAGTAAAGCAACAAATTGATTTTAAAATTCTTGTTCTGACTTCTAGAGCTTTTTATGGCCAAGCCCCAAAATATAGCTGTGATCTTTTAACTATTTATGCCCCAGCTCGCTCACTCAGATCTTCTGAACAAAACCTATTATCTCTCCCAAGAACCCGTTTTAAGACAAGAGGAGATCATGCTTTTCAGTCCATCGCCCCTCGACTATGGAACGCTCTGCCTCTTTCTATGTGCCTTACCAACAGTGCTGACTCTTTTAGAAGCCAACTGAAGAACCTTTTATTTGGACAAGCTTTTAGTTGACTGAATATCCTTGACTTCACCATTTTTAAACCCTGTTTTGTTCTTTTATTTTATTTTTTATGTTCTTAATCCCTGTTTGTTTTATACTTCCTTTTTTATCCTTCTCCGCTTTTTACTGTAAAGCACTTTGTGATTTCTAGCTGTGATAAGTGCTCTATAAATAAAGTTGATTGATTGATTGAGCTGGGAAAAGAGTATAACCCTTACATTGGAAGGTCTGGCCAAGAAAGAGAAGGGTACGCAGGTTTGAAATGAATTGGATTAAATTGAAATATACTTTATTGATGTATAAAGGGAAGTCATACTATTGAAAATAAACAGGAATAAGAACTAAACAAGTAAATTAAGAAATACAAATTTGTTCACATTCTGTGTGAAGTTGAAGTGAAACAGTGCAAAAAGTTTGGTTGACGTCTTCAGAGATCACCACGAATGCATTTGGAAGATGTGTTTGTAGCTTGGTAACAACTGAGCTGATGATGCACAATCAGTATCAGTACACAGGTAAACTCTCTCAGTACAATACAATGAAAACCTTTATTGTAATTGGAAAATAAGAGTACAATAAAATTTGTCATGCTTCACCTACATGTAGTCATCACAAAACCACTCTTAAATAAAAAGAAAAAAAACCCTTCTTTCAAGATCGGGTCCTCTGCCTGAGGCCTGGGTTCTACCCAGTATTTTAGCTGTTCCTAGAACTGCGATCTCTGATGTTGTTCCCGGGATCTGCTGGAGCCACTCTGCCAGTTTGGGTCATCGCCCAGAGTGATCTGATTACCAGTGGTACCACTGTTACCTTCAATTCCCACATCTTACAACTTCTATGTGGTGTGTATCATGTCAGGGCCTGGTGCAGTCCAGCTCTTCATACTTGAATACTCTTCATACTCTTTCTTGAATATCTGCCACCATGATGGTTACTGGTTCCTATTTTGGGAGATCTTCGTGGTCAGCTCTCAGATTCACTAGCCATTGAGCATTGGTGTTATGTGATGCTTCTCTCTCCCATATGCACTTCCAATATTGTTGAGTCTCAGCCCTGGGCGGGTCTTTTCTCATCTTATTACCCTGCCACTGAGAGTACACTTTAGATGGTACATTGGTGATCAACCTATTTGGCTTAGGCTTCTCTAGTGTACCTGCTCAGGTGGGTAACCAGAGCTGTGAGTCATTGTTTGGTAGTCTCTAGTGCCTCATGTATGGAGAGTTTGTTGTATTTCTTAGGTAGTTTCCTTATTGTACCTTTCTGAAGCTCTGATAGCTGATTTACCTCCCTCTGTGTTGCCTTGATCTTAGCCTCCAAGCTTTGTGTCCACGGGGGGTACTGCCCTTTACTATTCCTTGTGTTCTTTATCTTGTAGCCAAGCATCTCTAGGATCACTGCAGCTGTGTGTACGCCAGTTAATTGGCCTCTGTGATGGCATCGTAAATAGTGCTGCATTCACATCTTCAAGGAGACTTTCAGAATCTACTTTGTCTCTTAGCCTTGGCAAAGTGCTACACAGGCTCCAAATATCAGAGGCTAAGAGGAGATAATTGGTAACTTTCACCAGTGCTGTTTCTGTGCAATGATGCACTCTAAATCCTGACAGATTATTTCTGTGAAAATGATCATAAATTTGAGCTGCAACTATTTTTTCACGAACTTTAGGCAAAAAAGGATATTGGTCAATAATTAGCTAACACTTCTGAATCAAGAGTAGGCAAGGCAAGTTTATCTGTAGAGCACAATTCGTAGACAAGGCAATTCAAAGTGCTTTACAGTTATGTAAAATCACAAGAAGGCAAATAAAATCTTTAGAACCTAAAAATTATCATTAATTAATTCAATTAAAAGCAAAGGTGCATATAAAATACTTTAAGTTGTCATATGCACAGCTGAAAAGAACTGTTTTCAGCCTGGATTTAAACACTGTCAAGAGTAGGGTTTCTAAGTAAAGATTTAACTACAGCAGCCTTAAAAGTCTGAGGTACATGTCCTGTCAACAAAGACAGATTGATCAAATCCAATGTGGAAGTGTTGATTACGGGGAAAACCTCCTTGAACAATCTGGTTGGGATTGGGTCTAAAATAAGAGTTGATAGTTTAGAAGAGATTATTGCTGTTGTTAGCTCAGAGAGAGATCAATTGAACAGAATACAAATACAAATAAGGTTCTAAAGATACTTCTAAAGCTGCTGTACTTGATGATACATTAGTGATTATACTGGGAAGGATTCCATTGAGATTCTCTCCAATAGAAACAATTTTATTGGTAAAGAAGCTCATCATATCATCACTACTGAGAGTTAAAGGAATACATGGCTCAACAGAGACTGGACACTGCATCAGCCTGACTACAGTGCTGAAAAGAAAGCTGAAATTATACTTATTCTCTGCTATCAATGATGAATAGTAAGCAGTTCTGGTTTTAAATGTTGAATGGTGTTGTCGTGTTTGTTGTCCTCTCTTTTCTGTCCTCTCACACCCCAGCTGGTCGAGGCAGATGGCCACCCTTCCTAAGTGTGGTTCTGACAGAGGTTTCTTCCTATTAAAAGGGAGTTGTTTCTCTCCACAGTCGCTTTGTGCATGTTCAAGACGGGGGATTGAACCGAAGAGAAGTTTTGGGGCAATCTGTTGGTTTCTGTAGCTACAGAATTATTTTTTAATTTGCTTTGTATGTATGAATTGGACTAATTTTGGATTATGATTACAATGAATTGGACTCTAATTGGCTTGAATTGGACTGTCGCTCTATGTAAATAAACTGAATTAAAGTGAAGTATCCAGATCATTCATTGTCTTCCATCTCAGATCAGCTACCAGGGCTTTCTAATGGGGCTTGGTACCCATTCTCAGGTGGGATAAGGATAATGTTGTTTCCTCGCTGACCTGTCGTTCTGGCTCCATCCTGGCAAAGATGCTGTAGAATCTTTTTTGTACCTTATCAGTCTCTAGTTGTGATAGCATATTCTGTTTCCAAACATAAGATACGGTACGGATAAGGTCAGAAATTGTTTCTTAGATAGTTTAGATGTTGGGTTTTGAAATAGCCATTGGTCCTACATCCTCTACAAATATCAGCTCTCACTGGGACTGCTGGAATAGTAGCATTCCAGCAATGTGAGATTGTCCACTCTATTACATTCATGTCTTGTTCCAGTAGCCCACTTATCATCAGTATGTCCAAGACTCACAACAACTGACATGGACCTTGTAAATCTGGGCAAAACCAAGAGATGTTGTCTCTCCAGCAGTACCTCGGTCTTCCACAGGCCTCCTCCTAGTGGGATGTGTCGAAACACCATTCCAGGAAGTTGTCTGGAAGGCATCCTGAACAGATGACCAAATCACCTCAACTGGCTCGTTTTGATGCAGAGGAGAAAAAAAGTCTACTCCAAGCCCCTCCCAAGTTCCTCACTCTATCCCTAAGGGGAAGCCCAGCCTCACTTCAGAGGAAGCTAATTTCCACCATTTGTATTTGCAATCGCATTCTTTAGGTCACTACCCACAGCTCATGAAAATGGATAATGGTGGGAATGTAGATCAACTGGTAAATTGACCGCGTCACCTTCCAACTAAGCTGTGAAATTTATCTTGATGCTGCCCAAATCCATCTGTCAATCACCTGTTCCAGTCTACCTCCACTTGTGAACAAGACCACAAGAAACTTAAACTCCTCCGCTTGAGGCAGTGACTCACCCCCAACCTGGAGTGACTAATCCACCCTTTTCTGACTCAGGACCATCACCTCAGACTTGGAGGTGATAATTCTCATCCCGGCTGCTTCACACTACAAATTGTTCCAGTGCCTGCTGGAGATCTCTCCTGGATGAAGCCAACAGGACCACATCCATACATCCATCCATTCTCTGCCACTTCCCTGGATCTGGTTTGCGAGGGGGCGAAGCGTCTTAGCAGAGATCTCCAGGCTTTCCTCTCCAAAGCTACCTCCCTCAGCTCCAACCTGCAGTGGGCAATCCACCCTTTTCTGACTAAGGAAAATGGCCTCAGACTTGGAGGTGCTCATTCTCTTCCCAGCTGCTTCACACTTGGCTACAAATTGCCCCACATCCTGCTGGAGATCTCTGCTGGATGAAGCCAACAGGACCACATCATGTTCAACAAACAAACGCAATAATCCCAAGCTGACCAAACAGGAAACTCTCCAACACTAAGAGTTGCCTGGAATTGTGTACACAAAATATATTAACACAAACAGTGACAAAGGGCCACCCTGGTGTAATCCAACACGCACTGGAAGTGTTTCTGACTTGCTGCTCACAGTGTAAACCAAGCTCTCACTGTAGTTGACCAAATGTCTTGATACCCCATACTCCTGGAGCACTTTGCACAGGACACCATGAGGGACACAGTCATAAGCCTTCTACAAGTCCGCAAAACACATAAAGACTGGTTGGGCAAATCTCAATGCACCCTCCAATATCCTTGTGAGGGTAAAGAGAACCCCAGAATAGACTTTCCGAGGTAGGCTAAGAAACGTGATCCCCTTGTAGTCAGAACACCCGGTGGTTCCCCTTTTTAAAAAGAGGGACCACCATCTTGGTCTGCCAGTCCTGAGTTGCATGCAATGTTGCACAGGCGTGTCAACCAAGACAGCCCTACAACATCCAGGGCCTGAAGGAACTCGGGGTGGATCTCATCCAATGTGCCACCATCTTATGCCATGGAGATGTTCTCTCTCTCTACTTTATTCATCCCCCAGTTGGGGAAATTCAAATTAGTCGATTAGCACAAAAAAATAATAAATATTTACAATGATTGCATACTAGACAACAACAACAATAATAATAATAATAATCAATGACAAAATAAATAAATTTGAGAAGAACATGTCAGCAGTCACTATTAAAAAGCCTTATGGCTGTGGGGACAAAGGACCTCCTGAACCTCTCAGTCCTCATCTGACCTGCCAGGATGCTGTGGAGTGTATGTCTATTATTGTCCAAAACAAAATATAATTTCCTCATCTGTTGCGCCCACTACAGCACTGAGAGGGTCTAGTCTTCGGCCTACAACAGAACTGGCCTTTTTTACCAGTTTGTCCAGGCGCCTACAGTTTTTGTCTGTAGTGCAACTCCCCCAGCAGACAACAGCATAGAACAGTGCACTCTCAGTGATAGTGTGATAAAACATGCATATCATGTCAGTACAGACACTGAAGGACCTGAGTCGTCTCAGGAAGAAGAGATGGCTATGGCCCCTCCTGTACACTGCTTCTATGTTGGCAGACCACTCCAGTTTATTATCCAGCACCACCCCCAGGTATTAGGTCTGAACAGTCTCTATCTCCCCTCCATCGATACAGACTAACTGGCATAGAGTTCCTGAAGACCACCACCAGCTCTTTGGTTTTGGTAGTGTTCAGGAGCAAAAAGTTATTTTTGGTCCAGCCATAGAAGGACTCCACAAGGTCCCTGTGCTCCTTCTCCTGTAAAGTGTTGCACCCTTTTCTTCTTAAAGTGTTGTTTGGCGTGTTGATGTTTGATTCCTTGGTGGTCACATATCTTATTGCAAGCAGTGCAAAATAATTCCCCCCCACTCTCTTGGAGAACAGAAGGATACTGCTTTGCTTGGTACTTTGCACTGATGTATGATGGTAAATGTGACTTTTTGCTACCCACCATATCGATCATGGACTATAACTTGACATCAAGTAAGGCTGAATCAGCAGTGTAGTACAAGTAAGAAATAATGCCACCTGCAGGTGGGTTAGCAGTCACTTAAGCCCAATTATTTTGATCATTTTTGCGGAAGATTTGCTATCAGCTCACAATTATGCATTCGAGCGAAAAAATGCGTGGATCTTTTGAATTTGTGTAAATTTCTGGAGGGACTCATAAGGCATTATTTGTCTTTATTTCACCAATACTTTAAGACAAATAAAATAAATTAATTAATAAATAAGCCTTTTGTGTGATTTCCAAAAACATTTTTTTCCCCTTGTCCTGTCCAGAATTTTGGCAGCAGAATTGTAATCTGAATACCTTTTATGCCAAACAGATTTGCTTTGCCAAAAACATTTAACTACAGCAGAAATGGATATAGTTTATTTGAAGAAATTGTAGTGTCTCATCAAAAATAGAGAGGACATTGGTCTGCAGTTTTCACTAGGCCGTTTCACAAATTTGACCAATTCACAGCTTGATTTTGCAACTGTTTCTAAAGTGTGATGCTCTTCCAGCCACTGATTTGAGAGATACTGTGAATATGAGCAAGAATAGCTGATAAGCCCATGTCTTTCAATGTTTTTTCATAAAAGGGCAGGTAGTCAACCAGCTGAGGTTTCCTGATTTGACTGACTTGGGAAAAGTGATGCGGAGCAGTGTCTTTTCCTGGGAGAGACTGTTCTTGTGCTGGCAGTGAGTCTTCTTTCCTCAACTTTCAATTCAAACCAAAAAACACTTTTCATGAGGACAGATGCTGTTGTGATTTTTTAAAATGTATTTATTTATTTATTTTTTATCTTCTACAGAAGTTACAGTAGCCCGTGTTATTGTGATGTTAATTATGCAGCTGAAGCATTGGTTACTTCTCTATGCTGGCTAATATACTTAATTAGGTGGGGAAAATGTTTCAGATAGGACAAAAGACACAAAAAGGTTAGATGCATTGCAATGGGAATGACAAACTTTCTTAAAACAGGTGAGAGCTAATCAGCAGCAGAAAGCAAGTGTAACACAGGACAGGAAGTAATACTCAACAAAATAAACAAAGGAGAAACTCTACAAATTAAAACAGGAAGTAACCAGAACATAAAAATCCAAGGACCATGACAGTACCTTCCTCCAAAGGGACGGCTCCCAGACATCTCAAAAAAAGAAAGTCCAACCATACATGGGTGGGTGCGGGGGATCTGTGAAGGCTGTGGTGAAGGCTGTGAAAACAGTTGGCAAAACAACTGGAGGAGCACCTAGCACATGTGTGAAAACACGGGCTCTGGCTTGAGCGTGGATGCTGGCTCTGGCTCAGGTACGGACACTAGCTCTGCAAGTGCGGAGGAGGCAAGAGAAAGTCAACTAGAGCCTCACTTCCTAAAGGAGTGTCTCCCAGTGGGCTTTGCTCGGGCCAGGTCCTGTTGGGATCTCTAGAGTTTATCCTGCTCAGTCTTGACTGCCAGCTGGTGGGAATACTCTTAACAGAATAATCATCTCTCTCCCTGTCAGCCTTTGGCTCTAGTTAAGACTCTGGCTCTGGTGAAGACAGTGGCTCAAGCGAAGAAAGAGGCTCTGATGAAAAGGCAATGAAAGGTCCTTTGGAAACTCTCCTCCTTCTGGAGCATTTCCATTGATGGCAGCTGAGCCGAAATGTCACAGTTGACCCCCTCTGAGACTGAATGAGGGGTGTCAAACATGAACTCCTAGGGAACTGGACCACCCAAAACTTGTACAGCTAAGCAGCGAGGAGACAGAGGAGCCAGGCCCCATACTGAAGATATTCACCAAGGCTCGGCCCTTGCTTCTTCCTTGAATTTAGACACCTGGGGCCTCATGTACAAAGGGTGTGTACACACCAAAAAGTGGCGTATACACTTTTCCACATCAATGATCAGATGTATCAAGAGCGAAATGACTGGAAATGTGCGGTACCTCAACCCAACTTCAGGGCTGTCATACGCACTTTTCTACAGCTGTTGATTCTTTGGCGACACTTAGAGGTGATGTTGGGAAACTGTTATGATAAATTAATGTGAACACAATTTGCAAAGTGCAAGTGTTGCAATGCATACTATTAAAAACAATGACTGCTTTAGCGGAATTGGAAGACTTTGTAAATGGTGCAATTGGAAGAGCGCATGTGTTAAGAGACTGAGAGGATTTGCTGGCACATGATGACAACTGGCTCATCAATCCTCCTGGAACTGTGCGCAGCGTTGGAGCGCAACACAGCGAGGAGCCATGCGCTGCTTGTGCCACAGGGGATGTGCACACTGGGGTTTAAGCAATCAGGGCATTCCAGAGGGAGTTGGCCAACCGATTGGGACAGAGTTATCTGCATCTCAGCCAGGTATATCAAATTCCAATTCCAACAGGCCAATATTAAAGCGCAGTTTGAAGCGAGAGCCGGTTTTCCTAATGTAATCGGAGCTATCAACTGCACACACAGTGCTATAAAAGCGCCATCACATACAGGAAACATTTTCATTCCATTAATGTACAGGTCGTATGTGATGCGCAAATGCTTTGTGGGGGGGGCCTGGTTCAACGCACGATTCATACATTCAGTAACAGAATTTATTGGGAACAGACTACAAGGTGGCACTGTGCGCGATGCGTGGCTTTTTGGTGAGTAACTTTATTTGTGTAATTGTCCTAATATTATTCCCCGTGACGTACATTGAGCATGTGCGCCCCCAATTTCTACCCTGTCTTCACAGCATTATAGTTGGTGGTTAAAGTTAGTAACTTGCTGTTTTTTGCTGGTTAAACTACAGCTTAAGATCTTTCTAACAAGCCCATGATCGTCTCTGTGTACAGATGTTAATAACCCCGTGTGTAAAGTGTGAAATGTCTTAATCAACCTCACCTTTTTTCCGGCGCACTTCTTCACTGATTACTGTATGAATACGTTTGTTGTGAGTTACACAAATACATAGATATTTACCTTGGAGGGAATTAGAGTCACCCACACTCCCATACCTACCACCCCTGAGAGAGCAGTGTCACCCATAGTTGTGCCGACTCTTTGTTCAAACAGCCTCCTCCACCTGTTTTGGCCACACTTCAGCGGTGGGCAGCCAGTCTCAGCTTCACATCCACCTTAATATCGGACCACTTCCTTTTCACCTCTGCTTGTGTGTGCTTCTTAGACCCCACAGCATTAAAGGCCTCGCTCACGCTCTCCCACCCACTACTCTTACGTTTGCTGCTTATATGGTAGGACAGCGTGCCAAAGAGCACTTTTTGCGGGCCTCCACTTCAGAAAGTAGTACCTCCATCTCGCTTTCCGTTAAGTTATTCTTTTTTCGTCTTACTCATTCTTTTTTCTTTATTTTCTGATCGTGCAGAGAGAGGAAGTAGGGGCGTGGACAGGGAGGAGTCAGGTACTCCGACATGTGTGCTCAATTCCACGTTGATTGGGATGTACAAACGAAATGTGCTTGGATTCATGCGTGCGCACATATTGATACATCCGGATATTTTTGTACTTTGGACGGCTTTTGGTTTGAGGGTACGCCACGTTTCAGTAGGAAATCCACGCAAGTCTTTGTACATGAGGCCCCTAGAGAATAGGGGAGCAGAAGTCTAGCTCACAGCACCCCCAGGAGCTTACCTACGACTCTCGAGTCTCTCCCAGCTACCGTGTCAGTGTAAGCTTTTACAGCCCAGGCTCAGTCTCTTCAACATGCGTTTTTATCTAATCCTAAGTTGCAGAAAGCTGCTCATTAGGGGAGTGCTGTTGCCATACTGTATGGCTATGGGGATGATAATTCTGCAGAAATGTTTAGGTAGGTATCAAAGTGAAATCCATGTGAGTCCGCGGATGCAGCTATTACCAGCAGAACATTGCATTGGATCAAGATGAGAAGTGTTGCTCACTTTAGCTGGCAGTGGTCATAATGTTACAACTGATCGGTGTATGTGCAGAGGGAATGATGGGGATTGAAAACATGTGAGAGCTAATCAGCAATAAAAACAAGATGTAACACTGGACATGAAGAAATGCTCAACAGAATAAGTAAGGGGAAAGTGGAATATAGCAGAAAGTAACCATAACACAAAAATCCAAAGACCATGACACTTTTGCCTCGGAAGCATCTCTGCACCCTGTTAGACTTCTCATCAAGCTTCCTCTTCAGTGATGAATTTCAGGCAGACTTTCTCCCTTCCCTGAGCAGAGACTGTCGTACCAATGTGTCACTGACACTGAAGTAAGTGCAAGTGATTGTTGCATCATATTCTTGCTGCATGTTTGTAGTCCTGATCAGCATTTCATTGCTTTTTCATTGACTTTGAGCAGAGTCAAAGACTCTGGGGAAGTGCTGAGAAACTGGGAAGTGGGTGTAATTTATTAGCATATTCAGAGATTACAGCTCACTGAATGATGAGAAAGTCTAACAGTCATGTCATCAGGTTTCCACAGGGTTCTTTTTTTTGGCAAAACCATAGCATTTTACAATTTTCAGGAAATAAAATGAGTTGTTATGGATCAGAAATAAATGAGGTGGGACTTTTTGAAGGGCCTGAATACTTTTAAAAACAGTTTTTGTGTGACTTTGATTTATTTATATATTTATTGGTCCTAAGTGGTATATAGGTATATAGTATATAGATGGTATATATTTTAATATAGCATTTTGCTGGCCTAGTTGACAAATCAAAGTCCTCATTCACCTAATCAAATGGCATTCCTTAGTATTACAGCATTTCCATTCACACATGTTGGACATGTCAGTGACAATGTAGAGTTCAAAGTCATCCCCAGGGCATTTTGACAGTCCACCACACAGCTGTCATTTACCAATGAATTTACCTCTATGAAACACCCCATCGAACCACCTCTATTTTACCAGAAGAAATCTAGAGATAATTCAGTTGCAAGTTTGAAAACATGGGATCCTAAGGCCTCCTTTATCATACTTTGAAATTATTTGAAGTAGTAATAATAATAGCAAATCAAACCTGCAAAAGAGATAAATGGCCCTCCCGCTTTGGTGCCGCTTGTCGTGACATCACTCGAAGGATGTAGAGATTGCTTTCTCTAAGTTGGGTGAATTCTCCACCAGTATGGCTCCTCTCACCTGTGGGGTCCCGCAGGGATCTATTTTAGGTCCATTGCTATTTTCTTAATATATGCTAACACTGCACTCCATTTTCCATAGGCACAATATATCATTTCACTGTTATGCAGATGACATACAGATCTTTTTGGTTGATATTAAATCTTGGGTGAGCCAAAGTCATCTTAACTTAAATGACAATAAAACTAGCGTTATTGTGTATGGACATCCACCATGTAGCATTAAATCTGTTGCTAGTATGAGCCCCCTAACCTCCAAAACTAGCCCACATATATAAACCATTGGTGTAACTTTGCACATTGATCTTAATCTAAAAAGACAAATTGGCTCAGTGATTAAAAGTTCCTTTCACCAGCTTTGGCTCCTGGCAAAAGGGAAGCCATATTTATCTTTTGATGACTTGGAAAGGGTCATTCATGTGTTCATCTTCTCTAAGCTTGACTATTGCAACTCTTTATACATTGGTCTTGATCAGTGCTCCCTCCGTTGCCTGCAGATAGTGCACAACGCTGCCACTCGCCTTCTGACTGGCACTAAGAAGCGGGACCCCATCACTCCCTATATGGGTCTCCTTGCATTGGCTTCCCATACATTTTAAGGTTTTATTATTTGTTTTTAAGATTTTAAGTGGTGTAGTCCCTCAGTATATTGCAGAACTACTTAAAGTTCATAATCCAGTAAGAGCCCTCTGACCATCAAATGAGCTGCTGTTTGAGGTCCCAAGATCCAGGCTTAAAACTAAAGGCGACCGAGCGTTCTCAGTGGCTGCTTCAAAGCTATGGAATAGCTTGCCACTTCATATCAGAGATGCTGTATCTTTGGAGTCATTTAAGTCGTCCTTAAAAACTCGTTTTTCCTTCTTGGCCTTTGGTCCTCTTGGTCCTGCTGTGAGCCAGACTTGATCTTTCCTGGTGATTCCTGTATTGTGTTATGTGTAATGGTTTTGCATACTGTTGTATTTATTTTAGTGTTCTTATTGTAAGGTACTTTTAGTCTTATTTTATGATCTTTTATTCTCGTATGGTACTTTTATTAATATTGGTGTAAAGCACTTGTTTAATGTGCTATATGTGACCTTGACCTCATTTGTATCCATCAGGTGGCACTTTGACCACTGCATAATACTGATGTCCAAATTTGTTCAGTTCAGTAATTGCCAGAACAATTATCAGTCATGCAAAACATATGTGGGACAATTGACTACTGAGCAAGAGCAACTTCCTGTTTAATGGTGAAGGACTGACATTTAAGACAGAGCCAGTAAAATAATAAAAAGTGCGGAAGGAGGTCAGTCTGCAACACTTTAGAATACAGAGCACCATTTTATTTATCATTATTGGACACTAAAAGTAGTCACAGTATGTATTATTTAAGGTTTATTGAACAAAATAAAGAGATGTACAGACACTATTTATGAAGCTACTGTTTTATGACAAACTCGAGTGTAATCCTGTCACAAGTGGTAGAGATAGTAGACCGAAATGCAGACAAGGATGAGACTTTGGAGCTGGTGGATAATCTTTGAAGGTTTTCTTTAAAGAAACAGATAGAGGAGGTCATTTGACCGGCAAGCGCAATGGTCGGAAGACTCTTAAGCCTCCCGTGTGATATCCCCATTTTTACTGACAGTTTGATCTCTAGGATCTTGGAAGTGTTATATTTGGTAGTGTGAACTATATAAGATGTCAAGCCATAAGAAATGATTTGACTCGCTGACCAAAACCCCCCAGTGAAGCGTAAACAACAAGATGCTAACAGCTCACCGGTCCCTGATGCTAACATAGAAGAAGCTATCTCATTAGCCCTAGCCAAACAGTGCGACCAGTTGGAGGATATCATTACCCGTGCTATTACCAGCGCCGTGGGGAGTGTTACAGACTCTGTCAAGAAACTTCAGAGAGACTTAGACGCCCATATGGATTTTGTTCGGGGCCTGGTGTCTAAAGTTGAAAAGGTGCAAGCTGACACGCAGACCACGAAACATCAGGGATTAGACAACACTGTCACACTGCGGTGAGGTCTTTTGATTTTTAGCGTGTTTTGTCTCATAAATTCCTGTTTTATTTTGAAGGATTCAATTAAATTTTATTTATATAGCGCCAAATTACAACAATTGTCATCTCAAGACACTTAAATAATATAGTCCAATTCAAGCCAATTGGAATTCAATTCATTGTAATAATAATCCAGTTCATTCATATAGAGCCAATTAAAAAAATAATATCCTAGCTAAGGAAACCAACAGATTGCACCGAAACTTGTCTTCAATCCAATCTCCCGTCCTGAGCCTGTGGCGACTGTGGAAAGGAACGACTCCCTTTTAACAGGAAGAAACCTCTGGCAGAACCAGAACCAGGAAGGGTGGCCATCCGCCTCGACCAGCTGGGGTTTGAGAAGACAGAAAAGAGGGAAAAGAGGGGGGGAAACACCATAACACCATTCAAACTATATCTGTTGGAACAGGGAAACACAAGTTAATAACAACAATAATGTCACATGGACATAAAATCATTTGAGAAATTAAACAGGGGAAAAAAGAGAGCAAAGTGAGGAAAGGTGTGACAGATGAGGTCCCCCAGCAGTCTAAGCCTATTGCAGCTTAACTATGGGATGTTTCAGGATTACCTGAGCCATCCCTAACTAAAAGCTTTATCAAAAAGGAAAGTTTTAAGCCGAATCTTAAAAGTGGAAAGGGTGTCTGCTTCCCGGACATTTACTGGCAGCTTATTCCACAAGGGAGGGGCCTGATAACTGAAGGCTCTGCCTCCCATTCTACTTTTAGAAACTCTGGGAACAACAAGTAAACCTGCAGTTTAAGATATGATGGAGCTCGGTCATTAAGAGCTTTATATATGAGGAGAAGAATCTTAAATTCTATTGTGAATTTAACAGGGAGCCAATGAAGAGAAGCTAAAACTGGAGAAACATTTTCTCTCCTGTTAGATCTCATCAGAACTCTGGCTGCAGCATTTTGGATCAGCTGGAGGCTTTTCAGAGAATATGTGGGACAGCCCAATAATAAGGAATTACAGTAGTCCAAGTAAGAAACGCATGAGGTAGTTTCTCTGCATCACCCTGAGACAGGATGTTCCTGATTTTAGCAATATTACGAAGGTGAAAGAAAGCTGTCCTAGAAACCAGTTTTATATGTGCGTCAAATGATAAATTCTGGTCAAAAATAACTCCAAGGTTCCTCACTGTAGAACTAGAAACCAAGGAAATACCATCTAGAGTAACTATATAAATATATAAATAGACAATTTCTCCCTGAAGCGCTCAGGTCCAAAGAGAACAACTTCAGTTTTGTCTGAATTTAAAAGCAGACAGTTCTGAGTGATCCAGGTCTTTATGTCTTTAAGACAGGCTTGTAGTCTGACCAACCTATTGGTTTCATCTGGTTTCATAGATAAGTACAGCTGAGTATCATCAGCATAACAATGGAAATGTATGCCATGCTGTCTAATAATGTTGCCTAATGGAAGCATGTACAAAGTAAATAGAATTGGTCCAAGCACAGAACCCTGAGGAACTCCATGACTTACTCCAATGTGTGATGCACTCTGAATCCTGACTGAAACTCTTCAAACAGATTATTTCTATGTAAATGATCACAAAGTTGAACTGCAACTATTTTTTCAAGAACTTTAGACAAAAAAGGGAGATTGGATATAGGTCGATAATTAGCCAACACTTCTTAATCAAGAGTAGGTTTTTTAAGTAAAGGTTTAATTACAGCAACATTAAAAGTCTGAGGTACATATCCTGTCAACAAAGTCCGATTGATCAAATCCAATATGGAAGTGTCAATTAAGGGGAAAACCTCCTTGAACAGTCTGGTTGGGATTGGGTCTAAAATGCAAGTTGATGGTTTAGAAGAGACTATTGCTGTTGTTAGCTGAGAGAGATCAACTGGGCAGAAGCCGTCTAAATACAAATCAGGTTCTAAAGATACTTCTAAAGCTGCTCTACTTGATGATACATCAGTGATAATAGTGGGAAGGATTCCATTAATCTTCTCTCTGATAGAAACAATTTTATTGATAAAGAATAAAGGATCAAATCCCCTCTCGTTTCAGGTCACTTGCCCTTCCTCATGTGTCACCAGTCTGATTGTCTTCCCTGATCCTAGAGTGTTTCCACCTGTTGCCCATTTCCCTCCATGTGTATTTATGGTCTGCTTCTCCCTCTGTCCTGTGCCAGTGTGTTTCTTTACAAACTTTGTGTGCGTGCGATCATCCTCGCCTTCCAAGTAATTCACAGTCTTGAGCCAAGCCATACCGCGTAAGCTTTTTCCCTCCATCAGAGTGGTTTTCTTTTGTAACCTTTTCGCCTCATAGATCTAGTCTAGCTTCGTCTAAGCTTATAGCCTTTTGGTTTTGTCTGTCAGGAGTGACTTTGATTTTGCTAAGTTTCATAGTGCCTCCATTTATAGGAGTGATTTTGGTTTTGTTAAACTTTCATTGTGCCTCCGTTTATAGGAGTGTTTTTTATTTCTTATTGCCTCTTAAGGAAGAGAGCGTCTTAGTTATTTGTTATAGCTCTTTTAGTTTTCCTCCTGGAGTGGAGAGATTATTATTTTTGATAAGTTTTATAGCCACACTTCCCTCACTATAGTTATTGAGAGAAGTGTGTTAGACTTTCATAGCCCATTTATTTCTCTGACCTGGAGAGTTATAAGTTATATCAATAAAACTATTTATTCTGAACATCCCAGCACCTGTGTCCTGCTTGTTTCTGACAAACACGACCAGCCTTGAGAAGTTTCAACTGAAGCTCTTCGTGTTAGAGGACCACAACCGGAGAAACAATGTTCGGATCACAGGAATCAGTGCGGGCAGAGAGGGCAACAACGCTTCCCAAGTGGAAACTCTCACTTGTTAATAAAACTATTGAGATAGAGAGAGCTCATCGCATTTACAGCCCGCATGCGAAGGGGAACAAACCACAGACCATAATACTGCGGCTGCTTCGGCACGAAGACAGCAACGCTATACTGAACGTTGCCCGGGAGATGACAAGGAATGCACCGATTCAAGATGCCAGCAGGTCGCTGCGGTTCTATGCTGACTACAGTGCCCACACAAGTCAACGTCGGAAAGCATTTGCAGGCGTGCAGAAGTCTCTACGGGAAAGGGGCATCTCATCTTTCATCATCTATCCCACGACCTTGAAGATCATCCTGGATGGCGAGCAACGCAGCTTCTCTACTCCGGAGGATGCAGAGGAGTTTCTGCAAGGGTCTCAACATGGGATCTCGACAATGCGGGCGGCAGCTCATCAACAGACGGAGGTGATGGAGCAGGAGTGCACGGGAGGAGGGTTTCGACACCTGAAGATAAGGCGAGGAGTTTTTATGGCCCAGGTTTTATAAGATTTGTTCTGTTTGTTCTGGACACCTGGCTGTTCCATGCTGACTCCTTTCTCAGGCTACACTACTGGTCACTGTTTTAAAGAGAGAGCATCAACCCTACCACACATTGTTTACGTTTCGGAGGGTCAATTTCAGGTTGTTTTGAAAATTTTATTTTATTTTTGTTTATTATTTATTTTTTATTTATTTATTTTTAAAATTGATTTTATTTATTATTATTGTTGTTGTTATTTTATTTATGACCTAGCCTCAGTTTGTCTATAGTGGGCCGTACGTTCACATGTTTCAGCTGTTTATGTACCTGTCAGGTCAGTTATGCTCAGTAGTGGGGTACAATAGAGTCTTGGAGTCTCAATGAGCTGCGCTATGTTGTGGTGAAGTTACACAGAAACACGTGTTTTGGGATATGGGTATGGCAGCAATGGGGCGGGCATGGGTTTCTTACTGGATTATATGCTTGAATACTTGGGTTACTTGGGTTCCAGTGTATAACTGGAATACAACCAGAGTGATTTTTGATAATGGTTAAATTGACCATCCTGAGTCTGAATGTCTGGGACTTGAACGTCGATGTCAAGAGGGTTAAATGCCAGGAATTGATGTGCAAAGTAAAGACTGACATAGTACTAATTCAGGAGTCCCTGAAGGGGATGCTCAGAAGTTGCAAAATAAACAATATATGGTGATCTCCTCATCGGGCAGTGGTTCTTTTTCTAAAGGAGTGATGATTTTGTTCAAGAGGAACTTGCCTGTGAAAATCGATGGGACTAGTAACGATAGATCTGGCCGAGTAGTATATGTGCGTACATCAATTTATGGTACGAAGGTAGCATTCATGTCCGTATACGTGCCAGCCATTTTTGAAGATAACTTTTATCCTGACCTCACAAAGGAATTACTCAATCTTGCAGAATATGAATTAATTCTGGGGGGAGACATGAATGCTGTCTGTAATCTTGATTTAGACAAATCTACAAGCTCATTTACACATGGTCAACAGTCAGCCTCTACAGCTCTGAACACAATGATAGACAACTTGGATCGCTTTGACGTTTGGCGGTCACAGAATCCAGGAAGTCGAGATTATACTTGTATCTCTGCATATCATAAGTCATTCTCAAGGATTGATTATTTTCTGTTGTCGCATGGTTTGAAGATTTGCATAACACCTGTTAAATTACTCCCTGTCACACTGGCCATCCACAACCCATTAGTTCCTGGCATTGACCTCAGCTTCAAATCCAAAAAATCTGAGAGATGGCGCTTCAACACCTCTCTTTTAAATGACACCGCATTTGTCTCTGAATATAGAACTAAAGTGTCTGCATTTCTCAAAAAAATATAGGCTCCGTTGAGGAAGCTGGATTGGTGTGGATGACGACAAAGGGCTTTATACGTGACTTTACAACAGCGTATGCATCGCTTATGAAAAAGGTTAGGAATGTTAGAATCAAATAATTAGAGGAGGAATGTTTGGAGATGGCTCTTAAGAGGAACTATTCAAACACAGTTAGTGACGAGCTGCAGGTTGTTAGACAACAGCTGAATGACTTGTTACAGAGATGAGCAGAATTCATCATACACAGGACCAGGCAAAATTACTATTGGAACAGAAGTAAGCCCAGCAGACTTCTGACTTTTAAATGAAAGAAGTGTGAATCAAAGGCATACATTGATTCAATTCATCACCCTACTAGAGGCCTGGTTTCTAATCCAGCAGACATAAATAACACCTTCCAGACATACTATGAGAATTTATATATGTCATCTGGCAGCTACGACCCAGAAGTGTGTAACAATTTTTTGTGAGAGGTGGACCTGCCCACCCTTCAAGGAGAAGAGGCAGCAGACCTGGGCCAGCTGGTGACTTTGCAGGAATTAAAAGCTGCACTGAGTAAAATGACAAGAAGGAAATCCCCAGGCCCTGATGGGATCCCCAGTTTGTGCTGTCTCTGTCTCTCCCCGAGCCTGTTTATTCTTTCCCTCGAACCATTTGCTCAGCACCTTAGGCAAAATTCAATTGTCTCCCCCATTCAAATTAGACAGTCATCTCATTCCCTGTCGGCTTTTGCGGATGACATCCTCATACATATGACAGACATAAGGAAATCTATTCACTCTCTGTTTGCGGCCTCAAATGCCGCAAACAGAGAGTGAATTTCAAACATCTGTCAGGAATTAAAATCAAATGGTCAAAGTCAGCTCTGATGTTGCTGAATGAAGCTGCCAAAAATGTCAAAATATCAAGCCAGATCCCCTTAGTAAACCAAATCACATACCTGGGAATACAGATACACCCTTCACTATGAAAAAACTTTTAAGGAAGTTGAACGTCATCTTGCAAACTGGACAAGGCTACTTGCCTCACTGCGGACACGTATATCTGTTATTAAAATGAATGTTTTGCCTCTTATTAGCTTCTTGAGTATGATGATTCTACTATCGCCATCTCCAGACTACTGGGTTAGAATTTATCAACTATTACATGGGTACATCTGGAATAATGGCCATCCAAAACTTAAGTTTTCAGTGTTACAGAGACCTAAATATCAGGGTGGGCTCGCCCTCCCAAATTTTAGAATGTATCATCAGTCCTTCCAGCTACGCCCTGTCATTTTTGGCTCAATGGCCGCTCATCTATCTCATGGAAATCTTTAGAGGAGAACCTAGTTCACCCTAGGAGACTGAAGGACATCTTATTTTCTGGCATAAAAGATAAACACATGTTGTACTGTGGCCCCATTATTGCCAACACAATCAGGAATTTCAGGGTCATTGAGACAGACTAGATGGTGAACTTAAAATGGCACAGTGTAGAAGACCTGGGTTCAAATCCCCGGCATGAAAGGTACCCTTACCCTATCTGCCTACCAGTAAATTGCTTTGGATACAAGCGTCTGCCAAATGCATAAACATAAACAAACATTTATAAAAGCTGTCTTGATGTCACTGTATGTTCACTTGCAGTGCTTCAATAAAAAAGTTCTTCAAAAAAAATAAACAAATAGATAGACAGAACTTTATTGATTCCTCGAGGAGGTGCCCTCTGGGAAGTTAAGGTGGAACTTAAGAAATCAAGGGGGAAAACAAGGGTGGCAGAGACATAAATGACAAACAATGATCCGACAGACAACAACAGAAAACCAGGAGACAATATTCTGAGGGAGTGACAGGTGAGTGTCATCAGTAACAGTGGTTAAGTTTTTCCAGTGTAACAGTGGAAGTAAACTAACAAAAAACACAGGGGGAGACTACAAAATTAAACAGGAAACAAAGAGACTGAAGAACAATGACCAAAATAAAACAAAAGTAAGATGTACAAAAGTTCTGGTTCTGGCACTGGTGTGACAGAGAGCCTCTTGGAGGCAAGGCAATGACTGGCAGGTAGAGGTATAACTGGCGCGGAGCAGGAGGACAGACAAACCCCAGATCGGCAGAAGTACAGGGAACTTCTTTGGAGGATGACCTGGCAAATGGTTAGACATCCAGCGACAAAAGAGATGTGACCTCAATAGTAATGGCCAGCTGTGTTTTTTTCTGGCAGAGTGCCAGACATCCAGCGACAAATGAGCTGAGGTTTCATTGGCAGACGGCCAGACAATCATCAACGAAGGAGCAGATGTCTCTCAGGTGGGCAGTTGGGAGACAGGCAATGAAGGTGCAGAAGTGTCTCTGGCGGATGGCCAGATGACCACTGATGAAGAAGCAAGGATCCTTCTGGTGGATCATCGGACGTCCAACGACTGAGAAGCAGAGATCCCCTTGGTGGACAGCCTGGTGGACAACCAGAATGCCAATGTCGAGGAGGCAGGAATTGCTCTCTGGCTGATGGCCAGATGACATGTGGCATGAGAACCTACCAGGCACACAACCAGACGTCAGGTTGAGCAGAACCCTGGAGAAGACCATGACTGGCAGTCGTGACCATGACTGGCAGAGGCGAACCCATCCAAACACCCTCTGAAGCAGGCACAGGAGCAGACCGAGGCGAGCCCATCCAGACCCCTTTAAAGACAGGAGCAGGAACTGGCTGAGGCGAGTTCACCTGGGATCTCTCTTAAGTGAGGACAGGAGAAAGAGCGTCCCCCACTGGGACCTCCTTGTAGACAGGTACAGGAGCGTCTCCCACTGGGTCCTCCTCAGAAACGGCTACAGGAACAGGAGAAAGAGTGTCCCCCACTGGGAACTGAAGCACGGAGGGCAGATGCTTAGGAGACAGATGTGCCAAAGGCTGCTTAATTGGAGACTGGAGCTCTGTAAGCTGAGCCAGGAGAGACCGGAGCTCTGTAGGCCGGGACACAGCAGACTGAAGCTCTGAGGGTCACCACACTGGAGAGTAAAAATTCTGGAGCTAGGGAAAATTCAAGGCTAAATGCAGACTTTTATACAGACTTGGGCTAAAGCAACAACTCTGATGTAGGCTTGGGCTGGAGCAAGGACATATGCAGACTCAGATGGTGCAGAAAAGGTGAGAGGAGACTGCTTGGAGCCTCGCCGCTCTCCGGAGCATCTCTTCCTGGGGGGTGCTTTAATGAAACACTAACGGCCGACCCCATCAGAAGCACAGAGATGTGTCTTGAGAGAAGGGTCTTATTGTGGTTGGATCATCCTGTCATGAGTGGTGGAGATAGCGGACCCAAATACAGACAAGGATTAGAATCTGGAGTTGGTTGATTAAGGTTTTCTTTAAAGAAATACAACGGAACTCAAGACATCACAGAGAACATGGGTGATATGGATGAGAAACAATTATCCGACGGGACAACGGAAAACCAGGAGATCATATACTGAGGGAGTGACAAGGGGATTGAAAACAGGTGAGTGTCATTAGTAACTAAACCCAAGTATAACAGTGGAAGTAAACTAACAAAATATACAGGGTAGAAGACCCTACAAAATAAAACAGGAAACAAGGAGACTGAAGATCAATGACCAAAATAAAACAAATGTACAAAATATTACATTACACAAAAACACAGACTATGACATTTTCAGGATATGGCCCCCAAAAGTCGTGATTTTGGAATGTCTACTAACTATTTTCATTAGACTGTTTCTTAATTAAAAGGCACTTCAGACATCATTGGTCATTTCTGGCAAAATAATTGTGTACTATATTTACAAGTGTTACTATATTGTAGTGTACTATATTTATAAGGAGTACACTTGTTTGTCAATAAGTGTTCATGTCTTTTTCGTAACAAATAGGTGCTGTTTTTCCTCTTTTCCCTTCTACCCATCAACCAGGTGCTTGGCTGGATTCACTGGGCACCGATGTGAACAAGCAGTGCTTAGGAAAGTCTCAGAACCAAAAGTATGTGAATACAAATGTGTTCAGTCCCACATGTCATTGCTGGTGTTTCTCCCCCATCATATTTTCTCTAAAGGAAAAAAGAAAAGAAAATAAAAAGGGAGAAATCATCTGACGAGATGGCATGGCTATTTTAAATCAAGTGTAGCCAAGTAAAACAGGGTCTAAAGAGTTAGGTACACTCTTGTTTGCAGAGCAGTGTCATGATTTTTGCATGTACTTCATATCTCACATGCCATTAATGTTGTTCAGACCAGCAAACCATTACATCAAATGGCTGTGTATTTCCTAAAGTTAAAACAAACTACTATCTCTTGATTCAGCTTTACACCCATTCCACTTCAAACCTCATGTATAAGGTTATATAAGAGGGAAAATTCTAGACTAATCCTTAGTGTCCTCATAGCTACATGCAAATTTCAGTCTGTCGCAAAGGGTCTTCTAACTAGCTCAATAGACAGCCAATGCAAAATAGCAAAACTTTTAATACATCCCATTGTTATCAATATTTGTAGATGTTTAACTGAACTTAGACTCACAGATTCAAGTTAAACATACTGGTCTAGCTTGCTCAGTCTCCAACACCAGTGATGACTGTTGTGGGTTTTATACAGTTCTTGTGTAAATTAACTCTCTCTTCTTGTCTGTTTCTTTTGTGTCCTCCCTAGGTGTCCAAATGAATTTACTGGTGATCGCTGCCAAAACTATGTAATGGCCAGCTTTTACAGTATGTCTGTTTTTTTTCCTCTTTCTTCTCATTTTGGAGAATGCTTGGTCAAAAGCTATATTGTCTTTTGTTTTTTGCCTTGGATGACTGATTCTTTTTGCATGTTTGCAACTTTGTATCATTTTGCATTTTCAAGCTTTACATGCTATAGAAGATACAACAGGAAATATATTTGTTTTAAATTGGAAGATCATTTTATTTCTTAATTTCATCATTTTATTGTTAACACCTAATGCTGGATGCGGCTCCCTTTTCTTCTGTAGTGATAATTTAGACATTTTTATGTCAATATCTAAAGAGATTAAATCAGTTAAATGAGAAAATAGACAGTCATCACATGTCACTTAATGTATGATATGACCAGCTATTTAAGGCAAATGCTATATAAAGCAGATACAAACAAAACAATCATTAAAAACTTGATTGGGTGCGATAGAAGAGAATGGGATCATGGTGAAGGATATATTTTTTAGCTATAAATATTTAACTATGTAGTATTCAATCCAAATTGATAACCATTACAGGATTAATTAATGAAAAGATCTGTAAGCTATGACAAGGCTACTTTAAATAATGTAAGTGAGTAAGTAAATTTTATTTATATAGCACTTTTCACAGATAAAAAACACAAACTGCTTCACAGATAAAAACAGAATAAAAAATGTTGATTCACAGATAAAACACAAAAAATTTAAATAAAATAAAACAAGACACTGTGAAACATCAATTTAATTAATTAAAAGCTTTTCTGTATAAAAATGTGTTCAGCAGCTTTTTAAAAGAGTCAGTACAGCGCAAGGAAAGCGGGAGAGAGTTCCAGTCTTCCGTTCGTTGCTGAAGAAGCGTCTACAAAGGCCTACAGGTCTTGCCTGGAGATCTTGCATCTGAGTTGTAATTTAGGGTTCAGTCTGCTTGTTCAGTGGTTGTTGTGAGTATGAACTATAGCTTCATTGGTTAAAGGAGGAATGGCTCTTCTCTGCTGTTCCAGGTGGGTTCCAAGTACTTTGGCTGTACTTACAGAGTTGTGTGTATATTCTATTAGAATAATGTTTGCATTCCATTAGGATGGCTCAAAAGCTATGACACATCGTAAAGCCGATTATAATTTTAGCATTAGCTTGAGGAAGGAAGTCGGAGGATAGTCTACTAGTGGCTTCAAGAGCATGACGGAAAAATTTACATGCTTAGAATAAACCGAGGGCTTCTTCTGGAAACAATATTTGGGAAAAGCAAGAGATAATTGACTTGAGGGTCCGCAGTCTTAGGAACAAAGGAAAACATTGGTAAATCATTGCAGTGGGCTGATTTGGAAAACCAATCAATTATGGAAAGGTTGGTAACAACAGAATTGAAAGGAAAAGTAGACAATGCAAGTCAATTTCTCAACAGTCATTGAGGCATTTAGCAAACACGACATTCGTTCTATCTTGGAAGAAGATAAGAACACCATCAAGAAACACAAAAACAAAGCACTCATTAGTGATACGTCATTGTTTGGAATGCAGCAGGTGTATTGGTTGAGCCAAAGGGCATGACTAGTAAGTCAAAATGACAGAGAGGGGTGTTAAAAACTATGTTATCTTGATCCCCTTCATGAACTCTGATTCGATGGGAGGCATTTCTGGGATGTAAATTAGTGAAGATAGCAACCCCACACAAAAGCAGAATCAAAAAGCAGAAGAGGGTACTTGTTGTATTAGTCAGATCACAATAATCAATCCAAAGTCTCAAAGTTCAATGCTTGGAAACAAAGAGAAGTAGGGGGCAAAAGACTGGTTCATATATTTTGCCATAGGTATTCTCTGGACGCAAGAGAGATTGTAGAGCTCACTGGCTCACTGATAGTCTCCACTGGATCCTGCGCAAGGAGTGCTCCTATACCTTTTTCTGAGGCATCTGGTTACAGAACAAGAAGTTTCTCTAAATAAAGAACAGGTTTCATACTCAAAGACTGCTGAATGTCCTGGAAAGCTGCTATTGCTTCCTCTGTCCACTAAACCTTCTGTGGACATCTTGACCCAATCGAGTCTGTGAGTGGAGCTCCCGAGCGACTGAAAAATCAGGGATTAACTGACCAATTGATAAAAACTAGCCATCCCCATGAAATTTCCCCAATAAATTTGAGTCAGTGGACAGGATTTAGTTGTGTAAACCTTGCAGCCCTGTGGCCTGATCAGTTCATTTCAGATAAAAGTCTTAGACAAAAACATTTTTCTGGGTTAACAGTCAGGCCTGTAGGTGCCTCAGAACCTCCCTCATATACTGACGATGCTCTTCGGATGTGTCACTGTAAATCACACTATCATGGTAGGCAAACACATAGTCAATTCAATACCTTATCCATAAGTCTTTAAAAAGTTGCAACTTGCAGTTCAAATGACAGGACTGTAATAGTCCACAAGGAGTTTGAAAGACTGTCAACTACCTGGGCTGCTTGGAAAGAGGTACTTGCCAATAGCCCCAATGTCAATAATCTTTTGGATGCTGGCGTACACAGTCTGGCCTTAGTCTTCTGTCAGAAAAACTGCAGCGACTCCAGAGGTTTCTTTTACCCTTCTTTATTGTGTTGAGTAGCTTGGAACAGTGTACATGTATCTGTTGTGATTTCCTGAAGCATATAAAATAAAAACACCATAAATATATGGTACAAAAATAAAGTCATGTCACTGTGACATAAACAAACAATATAAAAATAATATAATAAACATCTGAGGTCAGAGCAATACACTGAAGTGACCGCGCGGGGGCGCCTCAGACTGTATCATTATGTAACACACAAAAACTGTAAATAAACGTGAATATCACCAATACCAGCATTACACTCAAATGGTACTATATGTTAGAACGTATATAAATAAATACAAACATATCAACCAGTCTATGGTGATATAAAGAAACAACTGTGTGTGCGAAAGTACGCATCCCAACATGGCGGTCGGTTAGGCTCTACACCACGCACACAGAAAAACGGAACAAACACCCGTTGACTCACTTTGCACTCACGCACAAGAAACACAAAGTGACAACGTGGATGGTTATGATCGTGGGTGGTTATGGCAGTACACCGCTTAACACTATCATAACCGTAGAGGTCTGCATTACTCCACAGGTGTTCTCGTAGGTTATCTGCTGCTATTTTCGTGTTCTCTCGGGACTACTGGGTCCTTCCGGCACGGCAGAGCAGGGAAGTGTGCACATCCGACACAGTTTGATGGTCTGGTATTTAGCGTTTCCCAGATGCCCAATCATGTCATCAATGCATGTGGTAAGGTCGGAATCAAACTTTGACACACAATGTTCAGGCAAATTAAATCAATGCAAAACCATATTGTGCCATTTTTCTTAAGGACCAACAATACTGGGTTACACCATGTACTATTTGGGCACTCAGTCCCCAATTGAAGCAACAGGTCCACTTCCCTTTCCTGGGACACCAGGAGAATGCTGTAACTCGCACATTTTACTTGAGCATTACTCTCCAACTATCTAATATTCTATTAGATTTTGTAACCTAGACATTCTTGCAATATTTGAGGATTAAATAATGCTTTGAGATAACTTTGTTGATCAGCTGACGGTTCCAGATTATGGTCCAGGGTGCTGGTGAGGACAGTTACCGATCAGCCATGAGGTATCCTCCTCTACAGCTGTGATTAGCAAAGCATCTGCCTTCTTTTGGGGTCTTTTCATCCATTCCCTGTGTAAGTTAACATGCAACACTTTGCTAGAACATAATGGTTCTAGAGTGGAAACTTGGCATGTGGTGGTTCCAAGATGTTTCACCAGTTCAAATGGCCCTTGCTATTTGGCCAGAAACTTGATGGCACGGGATGGTAGCATAACATGGATCATCTGATCCAGAATAAAGGTCCTATGCCATGTTTACTTGTTATACCAAGTTATCTGGTACTTCTGGACGTATGCTTTCTGCTGCTGGGCCTACTCTGCCATATTTTTAGTTTCTCCCTCCCTTAATTACACAACACATGAAACAGCCTTCCCACCCCACTATTCTCCCACCCAGGTCTACCACGATAGGGCCAGAGGTCCCTTCAACTCATGACCAAATGGAAAGAACTCAGTAGAGGCCCGCGGAACTTCCCTTTAAGCAAGGAGGAGGTAAGGTAGCCATTGATCCCAATATGTGCCAGTGCCATGAACAAACTTACAGAGCATTTGCATGAGTGTCTGGAACCACTCTGTCAATCTGATTTCCAGATGGTTAAGTGCCATGTACACCTGTTTCAAAAGTGTGGACATGAAGTTAGTGTCTTTTTATGTTAACATCTCACAAGGAAATCCCATTTTAGAGAAAAAATTGTGCCAAGGAGAAAGCCACTGCTTTGATAGATTTTAGTAATAAAGAAAACACCTCGGGATATCTAGTAGCATAGTCTGTGTTCACCATCATAGCAGTTTCAGGCTTCACTTCTTTAAGCGGAGCAACAATGGAGCAACAATATGCAAACCAAGATGCTCAAATTAGTAATCATATAATCATAAAATGACAAGAAATTTTTAAAAGTTACAGTTTACATGTACACATTACAATAAATGTATATGTATAAATGAGAATAATGATTATTTTATTAATCAACAGTGTGAATATTGTGATTAAGATAACGACTTTCTTCTCTATGCATTCAGAGACAGAAATAGCCAACACAGCAGGAAATTTCTGGTAGTGTGTAAACTTTGCAAGGGGAGAGATCTTCTCTGTCCTTACATGAATTAGCACTTATGTGTAAATCAGATGTCTCAAACAGTGGGTTTACATGATGAGATTAACTCGATTATAGCTATAGTTGGGTTCTGCTCCTTATCTGAGCAAGGGTAATTATCCTTTGTTATATGGTGATGAATGAATCGAATCACTGGCACAAAGCATGCAATACCGCAGTATGATAGGTAGAGCTGTACCCATTTTAACTATCGCTAATAGAGCCACTTCCGGTTCACATCTTCACCAACAACAACAACAAAACTAAGGCATTCGAAAAAGATGGCGAATGAAGAGCAAGCTGAAGCTGCATCCATCTACATTTGTGATGAGCATGGTTATGGCACAAACGCGATGCACAACGGCGCATTCTCCATCGCGTTGTTGGTTTCTTTCTTACGGCAGAACGCTCGATCCAATCCACTATCAAGTTATCTTGGGGTCTTAATTCGATCGCAAGTAACCCGATCCGATTTGATTTCTTGTCAGATTAAGCTGTCTACATGAGCTGAATAACCTAATCTTATTGTAATTTAGCCATTAATCCGATCCGATGGCCCGCATGTAACTGCACTGAAGGATCAAATTTCTTTGATGTCGACATAACTCGATGTAACATTTACATGACACTAGAAGAAAACAAAATTATTCTGTTATTGTGCCCGGCCAAAACCAGAATTTTAAAATGCATGTCAACATCAAACAAAAATCAAAGCTTTCAAAGCTGGACTAACACATCTAAAGAATGTGGTTGGTGGTTGATGTATAAGCTCAACTGGACTCAAAAGGACTTTTATCTCTTTCAATTCTTAACTCCTTCAATTGTGTTTCTGAATGCACCATCTTCATCTGCACCTTCATCTTGAGGGACAGCTCTATCCTGAGTTAAAATTAGTTAAATGAGAAGGATGTCAGTGGTTAACAGTCTTCAGCAATCAGTATGGAACCCACTGTGTATCCCACTGCTGCCCGATTGGCAGCTTCATCTGCTAAATGGTTACCCTTAGCAAGTATCAGTTTTCTGATGCTCTGGACTCTAGATGATTAGTAAATACATAGCATCTAAAAGTGTAGACACAGCCTCAGCATTAGCTGCTGAAGTACCATCAGCCCTGAGGAAACCTCTCTGTTTCAAAATATTTCTATGTACACGACATACACCATAGGAGTAAGCAGTGTACATCTTTAAACATTTTTCTCATCCCAGTTTACAGGCAGCTTTTAGAGCTTTGACTTAGGCAAGTTTTGCTGAGCACTTCTGAGGAAGTTTGTTAGATTGAATTTTAGTGAGATTTATGCTTAACTGTATCCGTCATCCCCAGAAAAGTCAGAATTTGTCTAATTGTTTAGGGTCTTAGGACATTAGTTACTGTCTCCACTTGTGAGGAAGCAATAAGCTGCTTTCCCCAACACAGCTGTCTGCCCAATAATCCACCTACTGTTGACAGAATTGCAGATTTTCTTTACTTCCTTAATGGCCTCCAGCATCTAACGCTGTTAAGACTACTATAGAGTCTTGTTCATATTGGGCCGTTGAGGGAGAACATTGCAAATACATTTACAAATAATCCACGTTCTGGATTACGGTGTTGTAAGTCTTGAGCCAACAACCTGTTCAATATTGATGGGCTATCTACAGACCATTGCACCAATCTCGCATATGTGCATTGTCCGTCAAGTATAGGCTTTATGCTTCTACATCATGTTGCTTCAGTGTATACTGCTTTTGAATCGGCACATTGTCCATTCGGTTTAATTTAATGTAAATGGGTTA
Organism: Leuresthes tenuis; assembly: GCF_036924035.1. Lineage (NCBI taxonomy): Eukaryota > Metazoa > Chordata > Actinopteri > Atheriniformes > Atherinopsidae > Leuresthes > Leuresthes tenuis. The sequence continues at coordinate 27,365,523 of NW_027325373.1, forward strand.
TGCTGATTTAACTTTTAACTTACTTTTATCTTGATGGTTTACTAATGTATAATTTGTCTGGTGAAATATGAATGTATTTATTGCTGATGTGGTCCAACTCTGGGACTTGCATTGCGCTTTTCACCATTGGTCCTAATTCACGTGCCCTATGTTCTTCTGCTCCTAAGTGAATGGCATGCAGTGTAGAGTCCTGAACTTGGAAACACTCCTGTAACTCCAGTAAAAGGCTTATTAATGTGACTGCATCCTGTGATCCGATGTAGATGTCCTGGGTGTGATATAATTAAGCCTCCTAATAATCAGCTCATACCAACAGTCCTCATATTCTTTGCATTCCTGCTGTTTATCAAACATAAGTGTACAATACAGTGGCAGAGGGCTCAGCTCACTGTTATACACAGTGATATTTCAGCATTAATCCACTTTTTCTATGGAGAAAAAGAGAGGCTCAACTCAGGCATCAGTCAGAGCCAATATACAAAAGGCTGAGGTGGGTGTACCCCACCTCTGACCAAATGGCAGCTGGGATGGGCTCCAACCCCTCTGTGACCCTGAATTGGATAAAGTGGGTATAGAATATGGATGGATGGATGAATAGAGTAGTGCTGAAATTATGATGGATGGATCTGCTGAGTAGAGTAGTGGTGCAGTTATGGTTTCACCTTCAATAACCGGCTGAATCGCAGGCACAATTTGTTTTCCCAGAGAAGACAATGGTCTGGATTGATGAACTTCATAGGAGAAGCTGAGAGCCAGCCTTTGCAATGATGAGTAGGTGGCATCAGTGTCTACCACAACAGAGTATTCTTCAGCATGTATATGGTGAGCTCCTCCTGTGGTTGTGATGAAATAGCTGGTCATAGTGCCCCCCTCAGGCCTTTCCTTGCATCCCTATTGCCATTCTGTGACTGGACCCATTCAAGGATTAGTTGAGCAGCCTTGTCTTTGGTGTTCAGGCTAATTGCATCCCCAACATGTTAGTGTATCAGATGGGAGGTTTTCTGGCTGAGGATTGGACTGGATGCTTCTGAACATCTCTGGAGAGCTTTTCCGCTCTCCATAACAAGTTGGGTTGCCTTTTTGCTTTGGCCGCCCTCTCCCTGGATTTAGGAAATAGTTTTCTGCTCCCACAGGATGGGAGGTATTTTTCTGGCATTAAGTGGCTAGCCATTTGTTCTGCTTGCTGGGATGTAGATGTTAATTCTGGAAGTTGAGTTACAGTAGGCAGAGGCATTGCTGTCACATTCTGTGGAGTCTGTTGTTATTTGACTGTCACCACTGGTTTTTGCCTTTCTGTTCTTTTGCTCCCCCAAGTTGCAGCTGTGTCAATTTGTTTGTCAACTAACTATTTGCTTAATCCTTCTTCTTTTTGAGCAACTTTTCTTCTTTGTTCCATATGATGCACAGCATGTTCAGCAAACAGTGGCACTCAATCTTCATCCTACAAACATCATCATGGTGCTTCTGCACCTCTTGTGGCATGACTTTATCTATCATCACCTTAAACAGGCTCTCAGTGGTGTTCTTTGCATTCCATGCCCTGTCTGTCTCATCCTTCCATTTCAGTTGGATGCTATGTCATTCTTCTTCCAGTTTTGATGGATTCATTTTTTCTAGGTAATATGTTCACAGCTCTGCCCATACCTGATTGTCCACCAAAGCCCACATGATCACTATTGTTTTCAGCCACTATCACTGGTAGTTGTGCTGCATGGAAAATGTCTGCTGTTGTTTGTTTTTCCACCACATGCATAAATAGGGATTTGCTGTCACCCAGTGTCTTCTCAATCCACCTGTACATTCCTCCAGCTATGTTATTAATTTGTTTGCTCCTTCTGTAAGGTTTGGCAGCCTGCCAGCTTGTCTGACCATATCCATAAATTACCATGACACATATTGAGTATGTCCCAGCGGCTGGAACCTGGGGTGGAAAGAGAGGACAGGAAATGTTAGTGCAAGGGAAAGGAGATGGTCGTGCTGTTGTGTGACGTAGAGAGTCAGCTGTTGACAGCCTCTTTCGGGGCGCAGGTGTGGGACGGCTTAGAGATGCTGGCCAAGTCTCTGGTGTCCGGTCCCGGGAAAAAGCGGCCAAAAAACGCTGCAAGGGTGATTGCGGCATCCAGGTCCGTGGGTCGGTGGCAGCGCAACCACTCTGCCGTACCAGTCAGCAGCCCCTCCATGAACTGCTCCAGGACGATTTGTCCCAGCATTCTTTGCTCGCACGGCCCACTCCGGCCACCTGCACGCCAGCGCCATTGCCTCGAACATCCCCAGCAATGATTGAGGGTCATCTTCCGGGGTCATTTTATGCAGGCCGACTCCAGTGAGCGAGGGAGCCGCTGCCGCTGCTCGGGCTCGAGCCACCATTGTCTCCAGTAGCTGAGTCTGCCATTCCGCCTGGTCCTGAAGTGTGGCCAGCTGAGAGCCGCCTCATCTCGGTTCATCGCTGCAACCTCCGCTAGCATTTGGGCCAGTACGTTCATGGGCTGTTGTGGTTCTGTCATCTCTCCTCGGCTGAATTCACGTTGGGTGCCAATGTGACGTTGCCTGATGCCACTACGAGTTCTTTCAGCAAGACTCCAGAGACTGAGGACGGTTTGACATGTTTATTTTGTTGTTCAAGTGGAGTCGTTCACAGGCCTTCCCTCTATTGGTTCATGCTGCCGACTCCACTTTTCTCTTGTCTCTGTTCCAACCCGCTGGTCCAGCACGCTACTGTGTCTTTAAAAAAGGAGAGTGATTAGACAATTGAATGCCGGTGTACTAATCACTGACCTGGTCCTGCTCCCCTGAGCCCTCTCCAGAGCTCTCTCCTGCAGATGATGCACCATGCCCCTTCCAAAGTCTTTCAATAGGTTCAGCTCAGATCAACACTCAGCACATACGTAGATACACTATATTGTCAAACATATTTGCTCATCTGCCTTTACTCACATATGACCTTAAGTGACATCCCATTCTTAATCCATAGGGTTTAATAGGACATTAGCCCACCCTTTGCAGCTTTAACAGCTTCAACTCTTCTGGGAAAGCTTTACACAAGGTTTAGGAGTGTGTTTATGGGAATTTGTGAACATTCTTCAAGAAGCATATTTGTGAGGTCAGACACTAATGTTGGACGTGAAGGCAAGTACCTTTCTCTTTCTCGTCCATCGGATTGCCAGATTCATCATTCCAGAGAACGCTTCTCCATTGTTCTAGAGTCCAGTCGCGGCGTGCTTTACACCACTGCATCGACTGTTGTAAGAATGGTGTGGCCACTTTAAGGGCAAGTGCATGTGGGCATAGAAAGATGCAGCGTGAGTATGTACGGATGGGAAAGAAAGGGAGCGTAGTTTGTTTTTGGGGCAAAAGACTTTGTTTTAAAAAGACTGTTCAAAGTGTGGGACCCAAGTCTGATAATAAATGCCACAGCTCCTCCAGGCATAACTCGAATCCGGTGTCTGTTTTCCATTGTTGGGTGAAGTGAAGGGGGTTAACCCCGAGGCTGTCTGCAGCTTCGGCCCAGGAGAGAGCCTCTCCCTTGTGTCTTCCGACCACGGTCTGGAGACCGAGCAGGAATGGTTAACACAACGCTTTGCATTGCACTTGGTGATGTATGGCTTGGATGCAGCTATTCGGCCATGGAAACCCACTTCATGATGCTCTCCGCCCACTGTTCTTGAGCTAAATTGTAGCGATTGACTGCAGAAAGTTGGCGACCTCTGCGCACTATGTGCCTCAACATCCGCTGACCCCTGCTCTGTCATTTAATGTGGCCTACCGCTTCGTGGCTGTTGTTCCCAATCACATACACTTTGCTATGATACCACTGACAGTTGACTGTGGAACATTTAGTAGTGAGAAAATTCACTGAGCTCCTGAGAACGACCCATTCTTTCACAAATGTTTGTAGAAGCAATCTGCATGTCTAGGTGCTTGAATTTATACACCTGTGGCCATGGAAGCGATTATATTATTATATTATATATATATAAATATACTGCAACTTCGTAATTCCTCTTTGTGGTAAATACAGTATTTTCTTCATTTAATTTTTTGCACATAATTTCATTATTGAACATTTGCCAAAGCTACAATTAAAATGATTAAACCTGTAAATCCTGACAAATCCATAGGTTGGTACTGATGCAGGGAGGTATAACACCTCATCTAAATGGTTACACTGGGAGGTGGGGGTAAGGGAATGTTAACATGCATTCTATATTTAGTCTGTTCCCACAACAAGTATGCATTGTGTGCATTAGACAGGAGCACATTTGTTACTTGACCTCTATTTACCTCATGTTCTAAGAGAATGTACAAAGCCTGTTTTGATGAGAAACTGTGTGAGGATATTTTGTCATATACATAGCTTTATTTTTCATAATTTAAAACATTGTGGAAAGTCACACAGATGGCACTGGTTTTTGTAACCATTACTTGTGGTTCTTGTTGTGAAGCTCTTCTGGTCAACCTATGGCGTTTCACTTGCACAAAACATGTTTCACTCGCACCCAATGATTTACAAACAAACTTATTGTGGTTTTCAAAGAAACATATATCTTCAATTGCAAAAAATATCTTTCAAGTACAAAACTAAAATATTTCAATTAAAAAAAAAATCCTTCAAGTATGAAACTAAAATCTTTCAAGTACAAAACAATTTTACAACTGTGAAAAACTGTCACGTGACTTTTGGCACAATCTTACCGCTGTCACATGACTTTTGGCAACAGGAGCTACCATTTCGACTTGCCGCCTTTCTATCGCATGGACTCGGACATCTGCTCGGAAGGAGGAACGCTATATGAATCCCCCAAAGTAGTGTTAAAGTGGAAATGGTAGCTCCTGTTGGCGGCCTTAAATGGAGGGGGGAGTCGTCCTGGCGGCCTCAAATTAAAAGCGGTAAGATTGTGCCAAAAGTTCAAGTCCAATCAATTAAATACAGATTCAGTCCGGTTTATCCATTCCAATGCAGTTCATCATAAACCAGTCCAGTCACTTTTGTAAAACAGAAAGCTGCAGGGAAGAATGTGTGAACAGGTCTGTCTGCAGGCATCTGAATAACCCATTAAAACCCCAAAACATACAATGATTTGAAACAAAAATATCTAAAACTACTTAAAAGTGAAATAAATTAAAGCTGTCTAGTTATATTGCATGTGCATAACTTCCTCAATTGCTATTCCTGCAGTATAGTAGTGTATTTTCTCAAAAGTGATGCCTTCTGTTTCAGAAAAAGACTGCACTGAGTGTAAAGTATAAACTATTACATTGCTGGATCAATCTCACAATTTGTTTGCATTTGTTTCAGTGAAGCGAGCATATTCTCAGTTTTAGGGGATGAGGGGACATGAGAGACACATAAACAACCTTAATGCACCAGAGAAAATCTCATTGACATTTTTCTTTATTGCAATGTTGTTTACTTTTTTTGTGAGGAAAAGGTGAAATACAATCCAGTGTACTCATAAACAACACCTGCACATACAATAAACTGTAAGGCAATGCAGAGGTTGATTTTTGAAACAGTTACAAATATGATAATACAGGGAACTGTCTCACCACTTCAGATAACCCATTTTAGTCATATTAATAATTTACATTTAGTATCAATAATTGAAATTCAGTACTATATTACAATACATTTAGCTAATTGGTTCCTGTAAATGTAAAATAATCCTTACAGAACTTTTTTTTTTTTTTTTTACTGTTTTGACATGCCTATACCACTTTTACCACGAGTTATGTGTTTGACTGTGTTGTACAACTGAAATTTTCAAGAATGATTGTTCTCTTTTTCAGAAGCTGAGGAGCTGTATCAAAAACGTATTTTAACAATAACAGGAATCTGCATTGCACTCCTTGTCGTTGGAATCATGTGTGTGGTTGCCTACTGCAAAACAAAGTAATTGTCACAATTTTTGTTTCATTAGTCATATAAACAAACAAAAAGGGACCTTCTCTGATTTACTATAAGGTGCTAAATAGTCCACCCAAATCCACACATCTCCCCATATAGCTCATACTCTGTATGTGTTTTGTTCAGATCCCCTGCTGTCTCAAATGAAGGCAGAAGGTAACCATTTGCATAATCATTTTGATGCAGCAAATAAATTGAGTAAAAGATATTGAACTTTATCAATCTACCAAATTATCTGGACTAAATATTATGAAAACGTGTTTTTAAAACCCCACCACAATATTTTTCTATCCCTAACCATTTAGTTTTGGTTCCTAAACATAACCAGGTCATGATGGCTAAATGGAATGAAACACTGAGTTAAGGCCAAAGAAAATTAAATCAACTCACTCCATCCCATCTTTACACTTAAGGGTGATGTTTGCTGTCAGCTACTGTTTGTTATCAGGATAAATTTTTTACAAACCTCTTGCATTTGTGCTTTGATGTTGATTGCCTTGGATGGAAGGATGCCTTTTGTGAAACTGATAGACACTATGGGCTTTGACAAAACAGTAATATTTAATGCCCTGGGGATTACAACAAATTATTTTAATAAAGTACAATAATTTTTGTTCAAATCTAGCTGGTATGTGTCACAAAGTACATGAATACTGTATACTGTATATACTGTATTCCAAAATATAATTAGGAGTAACAAAATCATATATAATAATGATTATGTCGTTGTAGTGCCAGATACTGATATGAAGGTGATGTATAGAGCAAGACAGATATATAAAACTGTTGCATAACATTTATTTGACAATTAAGTATCTGAGTTAGGGTTAACCCAGACAGAAATATTATAATATAACATACAAATATATGTTGATAGAATGTAACATATTATATAAACACACATAATATCGTTGACTTGATGGACAGAGCAACAACAGCAACAGAGCAACAACAGATTTACAACCAAAGCAAATTAGTTGAGAGGTTTGAGCATTTTGTGGTTCTTATAGCAATATTTCAAACTACATCTTGTACTGAGCTCAGCAAAATATCATTGGTTTCGTTAGATGAAATTGAATATAAATTTGTTCCTATCTACATTACCAGTAAAGTTTGGACACACCTAGTCATAGGTTAATCTTCATTTTGACAATTTTCATTATGAGATAAAAAAAATGAAAAATGACATAAATAGGACATAATGAATAATTTGGTAAGAAAAATCTTTTTAGGAAAAACAGTATGTGTCATATCTTAGATTCTTCTAATAGACACTATTTTACTCTGTTGACAGCAGTGCACACTCTTGGCATTCTCCCAACCATCATCATGAAGTAATCACCTTTCATGCTTTGAAAATAGTAAATGTGCCATGTCAAATGTGATCCATTTAAACTATATCAAATGTTCTCAAACATGTTAAGTAAGCAGACTTAACATGTTTGAGAACATTTGATATATTCTGTTATAGTGTTGGTATGCACAAAAAGCCTATTCTGCAGTAACTGCAGTAATCCATATTATTTCAAGAGAAGTAAATACAAATGACAGTTAATCATTCCACTTCATCAACCAACTTTTCATTTTAATTCAAGTGCATAAAGCATCAGATGCAGTAATGAAACTGGCTATAATGAGGACAGTACCTGGGCAGAAGCACAGACTCACTTCTGTTGCAGAGGATCAGTTAATTGGAGTTACCTTAGATTGCATCAGATTAGAGTCTACATAAAGGCTTCACATGGTTCAAGTTGCAGACACATCTCACATTGTCAGCTTTTCAGAGCAGACAGTAAGAATATGGCCTTCACACTCAAAGAAACCACTACTAAAGAGGGTGTGGGAATTAGAGCAGAAAAGAAATAGTACTTTTGCCGGATGGTTCTAAATCTTTTTTGTTCCAATAAAACAAGTGTTTGAGAGGCAGGAAAGATGAAAAGATGGAAACTATATAAATGTGGGGCATGCTGTGGAGCATGGAGGAGGAGATGTAATGGTGGGGTTGTTTTGCTGCTGGCTGAACCTGGGTTCCCAGGGCTCAGAATAAGCAACAGGAAGCCACTTACATGTGGGCCCACCACCATGAAGGGAGGAAATTTGAGGTTGGTTGCAGTATGAGCTGGCAACAGATGAAGGTGGGGGCTGGGCATGCCGATCCCTGGTGTGACAAACTAGCCCTTGGGACATGGAACATCACCTTACTGGTAGGGAAAGAGCCTGAGCTGGTGTGTGAGGTGGAGTACTCCACACATAGCGTGGCCACCTTAGGCCAAACATTGATCATCTTCTTTGTCATCTCTTTGGGGAGACTGCAGGACAGATCTGGTAAGCCCAAATGGGTAGTGAGGGTGAACTGGGAATGTCTGGCAGAGGACCCTGCACCTCCAGGAGAATTTTTCCCACATATAGGAGGAGGTTGGAGACATGGAATCTGAATGGACTATGTTTAGGACCTCCATTGTGGATGGCAGCTTCCAAGAGCTGTGGCCTGAAGGCTGTTGGTGCCTGTCGTGGCAGTAACCAAAGGACCTGCTGGTGGATGCTAGCGGTGAGGGAAGCCTTCAACCTAAAGAAGGATACCTCGGTTGTCCGAGGGGTCACCTGAAGCAGCTGACAAGTACTGAGTGGCTAAAAGGGCTGCAGTGTTGGCGATAGCTGAAGTTAAAACTCAGGTGTGAGAGGAATTCAGTGAGGCCATAGAGAAGGAATTTTGCATGCTGTGCTTGACCTGGGTGGAAAACTCAAACTGAGGATGTTATCGGCCGGAGAAAGGAGCAATTCGAGTATCTCCTCAATCTGGCTAGCATGTCCATAACCTTGGTATAAGTTGCTGGGGTTGTTAAAAAGCTTCCCAGCAGTAAAGCACAAGGGGTGGATGAGATTCACCCTGAGATGCTATAGGCTCTGAATATGGTGGGGCTGTCTTGGCTGACAATGTCGCATGGAGTTCTGGGACAACACCTGTGGAGTGGCAGATCATAGCAAGTATACTCCAGGGAGTTGGAGAGGAGGCTCTGACCAATTGCCTAACTTCAGATTGAAGAGGAGCAGTGTGGTTTTTGTCCTGGTTGTGGAACAGTGGACCAGTGGACCAGATCTTCACCCTTGTAGTTACTGAGGAGATCACAGGAGTTTGACCATCCAGTCGAGATGTTTTTTATTGACATGGAAAAGTTTACAACTGGAGAAAAGATTCTGAGGCATAGTCATGGAGAGAAGGCTGTCTGGTTTGGGAACCTAAGGGTTGCATCTCTGCTTTTTGCAGATTATTTAGTCCTGTTGGCTTCTTCAAACCAAGACATTCAGCGTGCACTGGAGTGGTTCAATGATAAGTGTGAAGTGGCTGGGATGAGGGGATGAGAATCAGTTCTTACAAATCTGAGGCCATGGTCCTCAACCGGCAAAAGGTGGAATGCCCTCTGTGGGCCAGGGAGTCCCTGCCTCAAGTAGAGGAGTTTAAGTATCTTGGTATCTTGTTCATGAGTGATGGCAGGTTGGAGCAAGAGATGCACAGACAGATTGGGGCTTCGTCAGCAGTAATGAGGGCACTGCTCCGGTCCGTTGTGGTGAAGAGGGAGCTGAGCTGGAAAGCAAAGCTTTCATTTTACTAGTCCATCTTCATTCCTACCCTCACTTGGGTAGTGAGCATAAGAATGAGGTCATGGATACAAGTGGCTGAAATTGGTTTCCTTCAGAGGCAGGCCAGGCTCAGCCTTGGAGATAGGGTATGTGTCACAAAGTACATGAATACTGTATATACTGTATTCCTGTACCCCGTTCATCTGGAGGGAACTTAGAGTTGAATCTCTGCTCCACCATATCAAAAGGAGTCAGCTGAAGTGGCTCGGGTATCTACTTAGGATGCCTCCTGGCCCCCTTTTATTGGAGTTTTTCTGGGCATGTCCAACTAGGAGGAGGCCACAGGGCAGACCCAGAACATGCTGGAGGGATTACATATCCCTTCTGGCCGGGGAACACCTTGTGATCCCCCAGGAAGAGCTGGAGAGTCTCATTGGGGAGCAGGATGTCTAGGTTTCTCTTCTGAATCAGTTGCCTCTACTACGCAACCTTGGATAAGCAGAAGACAATGGATGAATGGATGGATGGTTTGATTGGTCTTTGACAGATCCTCATCTTTTTATTTCTTTCTTGTCAGTCTGTCTTCTGTTTCCTGTTAGGTAGGTTATCTGTCACCTGTCAGCATCCCACCTGTTTTATCCTGTATTTGGGTAATCTTCATAATACAATGGATTGTGACAGCAAGTGCTCAACATATCTTAGAACTCTGGATGGTTTGGAATTCATTGCAGAGGATTGCTTCATGAAACCCAGCTGTGGGAATAATGAAAGTGTGCATAGCTTTCATGAAAACTGTAATAAAGCGAAACTATGACAGGTGTTATTTTATAGTTTGCATGTCCCCCAAAGGGAGATTAGATTGGTACAGTTATTAGTGAAAAAATGCTACAAAAAATAAAAACAATAATATATATAATAATAACAATAATAATGATAGTACTAATTGCCAATAATAGTAGGCAAAAAAAAGTAAAAATAAAGGGAAATCTAATAGTAGGTGTGTCCAAACGTTTTATCAATACTGAACATTTATAAATCACTTTGGATATGTTGTGTTGTTTTGATCTGGGCTGTTTCACAGTCTTGTTTGTTTTTTCACATACAGGAAGCAAAGGAAGAAGCTACACGAACGCCTAAGGCAAAGCCAGAGGAATATGAGAAAGAACAATACCAGTAGTGGTATTCGCCTCAGCCAGAAATGCTCTACTACAGGACATCAGATTTCTAATGTGCTTCTTCAAGATTTGAAGCTTATCGATGTAAGTTGCTGGTATAAAATAAAATGCAAAACTTGAATCTGCACTAATGAAAATTCTCAATCTTTCTTTACCTTTTTGATAGCCATGTAATGGAATGATGATGCAGTGTGCAACTGAAGACTCCGAAACAACCTTCCCCACAAGCAAATATGCTTCTTCACATGATCCCACCACATTCACCCACATCTCCAGCCAAAGGTAGAACAAACATTACTTTTTGTTATGGTTGCTCTAGCAAATTTGACTTGGTTTAATTTTTTTCTACTAACACTACAAAAAAACTGATGTAATTAAACTTGTTCCTCAAACAATTTCTGTGTTAACTTTTGTGGCAAAGAACACAAAGCAAAGAACTGACATGGGTAATAAGTGGTACTGACAAAGCTTCTCCTTTTATGGAAACCTGTGTGAAACACAGGTCCTGTGACACAGGAAGTGAATGTCTTCTATTCTTCTGTGCATGTGTAAGATACGTCTCTCAACCTGGCAATAACTTAATACAAAGACAAACTACAATCACAGTCAAATTTGTACCTACGTGAGTCCATCTTTTACAGTAGTTGAATAAGAATAACAGTAAGAAATCATATATCATCTTTACACTACCATTCAAGTTTGGGGTCACCCAGACAATTTTATGTTTTCCAGGAAAACTCACACTTTTATTTATCAAATTAATTGCAAAATTAAAAAAAATATAGTCAAGACATTGACAAGATTAGAAATAATGATTTTTATTTTGAAATATTAATTTTGTTCTTCAAACTTTTCTTTCTTCAAAGAATGCTCCATTTGCAGCAATTACAGCATTGCTGACCTTTGGCATTCTAGCTGTTAATTTGTTGAGGTTATCTGTAGAAATGTAGACAATTAGCAAACACAATGTACCATTAGAAGCTAGAAATGGGCCTCTATACGCCTCTATACACCTATGTAGATATTTCATTAAAAACCTAGAATAGTCATTTACCACATTAACAATGTATAGAGTGTATTTCTGATTAATTTAATGTTATTTTCATTGAAACAAACAGTGCTTTTCTTTGAAAAATAAGGACATTTCTAAGTGACCCCAAACTTTTGAACAGTAGTGTATGTATGACACATTTTCATAAGATTCAATCCATGAATCATTTTTGTTGCTGCAACCTGATTTGGATCCAAAAATACTTGCTTATTACAATAGTTCCTTTAATCCTTTTATCTTGTTACTGTCTAAAATCTCATGTTTTCTGATCAAAATATGTACTGTTTATTTATATGATTAATATATCATATAACGATACAGAGTTTCTAACATTACAAATTGATGGTAATCTGGTATCTATCTATATGTATATATTGATATATCATGTGTATATACATAAGATGAAAAATTACCATGAAATTGTTGTGGAGAGAAGAGTAGTCAGACTCGTCAAGTCAGCCTCTTATGGGGAATTTATTGAACAGATCGTCACAGAGACTTGTACATTTCAGCATACACGGAAATTCCCAATGACCTAAGTTTTGGGACAACTCTTTATACCTTTCTATATCATTCAGTGTGTGCGTGGCTCAAACCCAATCTCTATTTGGCGGCTGCTGTCTGAGGACGCTTCTGCGTCTTCGTCATTATCTAGACAGGGTTCATTCTGACCTCAACAACATGTTATTCACGCAATATGTGGGTCGAGAGTCAAGGTACAATATGTGGAGCAGAGTAAAGGCTTTGCTCTAACATTACAAATTGATGGTAATCTGGTATCTATCTATATGTATATATTTATATATCATGTGTATATACATAAAATGAAAAATTACCATGAAATTCAATTGAATCTGAAAATGAAATTAAATGAAAATGACCATGCTTTGCTTATCATATTGATAACACTCATCAAAAAGAGTTGCCAATTTGGGGCAAGACCAAACCATATTATTATGGATGGCAGGAGATTATTGCTGTCTGCTGCAGGCATCACCAAGGTTGAGTATTTTTAGATGCAACACATTACATTATAGGATTACTGTTTAAAGAAGTAATTAGTTACATTACTGTTACTTTTTGTGAAGAGTTACTTGTTATGGTACGTTTGCATTATCAAAAATAAACACAACTTTACTATTATTTGTACACCTAGGTTATAAAGTCAGACAACGGCGACCTTAGAATATAATGGTTGCTATCTCAACTATGGCTTAGTGGGCCATGATTCTTTCAGTTTGGAGGTATGAGACTATCTCCACTATGGCTTAATGGGCCATGATTATTTCAGTTATATCGCCAAATTCAAAAAAGTGGTGCCGGGACCTAGGATGGACTTTTTGGGATCTGGATTATACAGGTATTAGCCACCTATATTCTTAATTTTTTTTTGTGACAAGTCTGTAATGAGGGATTTGTTGGTTTTTCTCTTTTTTAAGAGAAACAAAAAAGTTGGCCGCTAATATAACTTTTTAATGCTTCTTAAAGGATTCCTTTTCCTTTGTCTAATCAATCATTCAAGATCAAAGAATAACACAATTTGGGGGTTTAAGAACTATTCATAGGGATCCTCTGCAACCAATATGGAGTTGAACAGTAATAACTAAATTTAGAGGTCTGGAAATCTAATGGTAAGATAAGAATTAGAAAAAAAATCTACCCATAAATTACCACAGAATTTACTTTAAAAATCAGAATTATTCTCCGAATCATTCATCAACAATCAATTATGTTGATGCAATTTTACTATTTTACATATAGGCATGTAATAAATACTGTTTAGAATATTTAAGAAAACTTCCAGCTAATTTCTGCCTAAATTCCCTAAATTCATACCAGCAAAAGCTCTAAAGTAGTTTCTGTTAAAATTTGACAGTGTAGTCCTTTATCAGAAATGAGATGTTACTTCCCAGTTTTCAGGTATCCATCAATTCATCCATCCATCATCTACCACTTATCCGGGGGTCGGGTCGTGGAGGCAGCAGCTTTAACAGAGAAACCCAGACATCCCTGTACCCGGCCACTTCCTCCAACTCTTCCGGGGGGACCCCGAGGCGTTCCCACGCCAGCCAAAAGACATAGTCCCTCCAACGTGTCCTGGGTCTTCCCCGGGGTCTCCTCCCAGTGGGACGTGCCTGGAACACCTCACCAGGGAGGGGTCCAGGGGGCATCCTAACCAGATGCCACCTCATCTGACTCCTCTCAATGCGGAGGAGCAGCGGTTCTACTCTGAGCCCCTCCCGGATGACTGAGCTTCTCACCCTATCTCTAAGGGAGGCCCAGACACCCTGCGGAGGAAACCCATTTCGGCCGCTTGTATTCACAATCCCGTTCTTTCAGTCACTACCCACAACTTGTGACCATAGGTGAGTAGGTGAGGATGGGAACGTAGATTGACCAGTAAATACAGAGCTTCGCCTTTTGGCTCAGTTCCTTCTTCACAACGACGAGTCGGTGCAGAGCCCGCAGCACTGCAGACGCTGCCCCGATCCGCCCGTCAGTCTCACGCTCCATTCGTCCCTCACTCGTGAACAAGACCCCGAGATACTTGAACTCCTCCACTTGGGGAAGGATCTCATTCCCGACCCGGAGAGAGCATTCCACCTTCTTCTGGCTGAGAACCATAGTCTCGGATTTGGAGGTGCTGATTCTCATCCCAGCCGCTTCACACTCGGCTGCAAATCGCTCTAGTGAGAGCTGAAGGTCACAACCCGACGACACTAACAGAACCACATCATCCGCAAAAAAGCAGAGACCCGATTCTGAGGTCGCCAAATCAGACTCCCTCAGCGCCCTGGCTGCGCCTAGAAATTCTGTCCATAAGTTAGAAACCGAATCGGTGACAAAGGGCAGCCCTGACGGAGTCCAACCCTCACCGGAAACGTGTCCGACTTACTGCCGGCAATGCGGACCAAACGCTGACACCGGTCATACAGAGACCGAACGGCCCCTATCAAGGGGTCCGGCACTCCATACTCCCGGAGCACCCCCCACAGGATTCCCTGAGGGACACGTTCGAACGCTTTTTCGTTGGGCGAACCCTCCAGGATCCTGCCGAGGGTATTGAGCTGGTCCACTGTTACATGTCCATGAAAACCACACTGCACTATCCGACGGATCCTCCTCTCCAGTACCCCCGAATAGACCTTACCAGGGAGGCTGAGGAATGTGATACCCCTGTAGTTGGAACAGACCCTCCGGTCCCCCTTTTTAAAGGAGCCTTGCCACCGAGGAGCTTTTTGACCACCTCGGCAACCTCAGCCCCAGAAATGGGAGGCCCTGTCTCCGAGCTCTCAGACTCTGCCTCCTCCGAGCGTATGTCGGAAGGATTGAGGAGGTCCTCGAAGTATTTCCCCCACCGACTCACAACGTCCCCAGTTGAGGTCAGCAAAGCTCCGTCCCCACTATACACAGTGTTGAATGTGAGCCGCTTCCTCCCCGAGACACCAGATGGTGGACAAGAATCTCTTCCAGGCTGTCCGGAAGTCGTTCTCCATGGTCTCACCGAACTCCTCCCAGGCCCGAGTTTTCGCCTCAGCAACCGCCGAGGCCACGACCCGCTTGGCCTGACGGTACCCATCAGCTGCTTCCAGGGTCCCACTGGCCAAAAAGGCCCGATAGGACTCCTTCTTCAGCTTGATGGCTTCCCTCACCACTGGTGTCCACCAGCGGGTTCGGGGGTTGCCGCCACGACAGGCACCGACCACCTTACTGCCACAGCTGCGGTCAGTCGCCTTGACAATGGAGGCACGGAACATAGCCCATTCGGACTCAATGACCCCCACCTTCTCCGGGATATGGTTGAAGCTCTGCCGGAGGTGAGAGTTAAAGCTCCTCCTGATGGAGGATTCTGACAAACATTCCCAGCAGACCCTCACAATACGTTTGGGCCTGCCAGGTCTGATTGGCATCCTCCCCCACCAGCAGAGCCAACTCACCACCAGGTGGTGATCAGTTGACAGCTTCGACCCTCTCTTCACCCGAGTGTCCAGGACATACGGCCGCAAGTCCAACGATACAACCACAAAGCCAATCATCGAACTGCGGCCAAGGGTGTCCTGGTGCCAAGTGCAAATATGGACACCCTTATGCCTGAACATGGTGTTCGTTATGGACAGTCCATGACTGGCACAGAAGTCCAACAACATAACACCACTCTGATTCAGATCGGGGGGGCCGTTCCTCCCAATGACACCCTTCCAGGTCTCACTGTCATTGCCCACATGAGCATTCACGTCAAGTCCCCCAGCAGAATGAGGGAGTCTCCAGTAGGACCATTCTCCAGTGCCTCCTTCAGGGACTCCAAAAAGGGTGGGTACTCTGAACTGCTGTTTGGCGCATAAGCACAAACAACAGTCAGGACCCGTCCCCCCACCCGAAGGCGGAGGGAGGCTACCCTCTCGTAAACCCCAATGTACAGGCACACAGCCGGGGGGCAATAAATATACCCACACCCGCTCTGCGCCTCTCACCACGGACAACTCCAGAGTGAACGAGAGTCCAACCCCTCTCAAGAGGACTGGTTCCAGAGCCGTGCGTCGAGGTGAGTCTGACTATAACTAGCCGGAAACGCTCAGCCTCGCGCCCCAGCTCCGGCTCCTTCCCCAACAAAGAGGTGACATTCCACGTCCCGAGAGCTAGCTTCAGTAGCCGAGGATCAGACCGCCAAGGCCTCCGCCTTTGGCTGCTACCCAGCTCACATTGCACCCAACCCCCTTGGCCCCTCCCATGGGTGGTGAGCCCATCGGAAGGGGGACCCACGTCATGAGTTTGGGCTATGCCCGACCGAGCCCCAAGGGAACAGGACCGGCCATCAGGCGCTCGCTGCCGGGCCCTACCAACCGGTCCTGGCTACAAGGGGAGGCCCCGGTGACCCACATCCGGGCAAGGGATGACGCCGTCCAAATTTATTTTTCATCATAAGGGGTCTTTTGAGATGTTCTTTGTCTGGTCCGTCATCTAGGATCTGTTTGCCTTGGGTGACCCTATCAGGGGCTTGAAGCCCCGGGCAACATAGCTCCCAGACTCATTGGGGCACGCAAACTCCCCCACCACGATAAGGTGACAGCTCATGGGAGAGAGTTTTCAGGTATTTTTTTGTCTAATCTATAGATTATTCTACAGATTATTCCAGATTAATTCACCGTATTTTTCGGGCTATCAAGCGCACCAAGTTATAAGGCGCAATATCAATGATTGACTGCTAACAGGTCTATTTTCATACATAAAGCGCATAGGGTTATAAGGCGCATTAAATGAAACAAAACTCAGATAAGTCTAACTTTATTCAACTCACTTGTTGTACTACGTGACTGATAGCGTTGAGTTTGAAATCTGCTTCTTAAGCATGTCTCTTAACAGGAGCCATTTTTAGGGCAGCAGGTATGGAAAATGAATGAATGAATGAATGCACACACCTTAATGTTGAAGGACAGATCGTATTACTCCGCGAGGCTCTGACTACAGTGGCCGTAATGCTCAAACCATCGAGCAGTGCAACTTCGTAGCTTTCCAAGGCCGTGCTAAAACATTTTGACAGATTTTTGAATGCCGTGTACCACATAAAATCGGTTGTAGGTCAGAAAGCACAACCAGAATTAATTCGTACATTAGGCGCACAACATTTTAAGGCGCACTGTCGATTTTCGTGAAAATTAAAGGATTTTAGGTGCGCCTTATGGTATGAAAAATACGGTATAGATAAATATAAAACAACTAACTAAATACAACTAAGTATAACATGTATGTAGTCGGCTACCACACAGAAATTACCCTAATTTCCAAGGGAATTTCTGATAGAAACTTTAGCAAACTATTCCATCTTAATTTACAACTCCTTTCTGCCTAACTTTTGTACTACAGGCCACTAAACTGGAGTGAGATGTTGCATCCCAATTTGCAGGGCGGTTTGGTCAGACATTTGCAGATTATTCCAGTTTTAATTTACAACTTGTTTCTCACTAATTTCTGTAGAACAAGCCACTAATTTGAATTGAGATGTTATACCCAATATCCAGGGATTTCCTACCAAACTTCTGGTTATCGTACCAGCTTGACTTTAAGACATTTAGATAAGGAAAATCAAGTTAGCACCAGTAAAAATTTAAGTACAAGAATGAGATAATTGTGAGAGACAGAAATAAAAAATAAAAAAACGTGTTTTTATCATCAAACTTTTTCTGTTGATCTGTACAAATTTCTCATTCATGTCCTCATGTCTCTTCATTAGTGGCAGAGATCAAGCTCATTAAGTCCATCCTTGTCATTCGGTTTATTCACTGCTTAAATTCTGCTTACATTTTTCCTGCTGGATTTGGCTTGAACAAAAATCTTCACGGTCTGGGTTGTAGATGTGCAGGTACTGTATGTAGAGCATCTTGGATACCGTAATGGTGTTGATAAGCCTAGCAGACAAAAAAGGTGTGCCATAAGTTCAAGCTGGCACATTATAGTCCTAAAGAAAGGTTTCACACTACAAAATTTTAAGCAAGATTTTCATGTCACAGACAAAAGTTAGTAGTCGCTAACATTATTCCAGAACTGTGGCAACTCCATGATAGGATTGGTGGTCAACGATTGCTGCAACAATTCAACAATTCTGTCCAAAGATAAACCACCTCCCAGCTACTTAAATTCAACTCAGTTTTATTTCAATTGTGACAAATCACAACAAATGTCATCTCACAGCAATTGTCCAGTACAAGTCAAGCTAATAATGATCCAATTAATTATACACCAAATATACTCCAAATAATTAATTGAAATCCAAATTAGTCCTATTCATATAAAGCCAATTAAAAAAAGTGTTGTCTAACTAAGGAAACCAGCAGCTCCCATCAAAACTGCTCTTGTTTCAGTTTCATGTCCTGAGTACGAATGAGGCAACAGTGGAGAGGAAAACTCCCCTTTAACAAGAGATAACGTCAAGTGGAGCAAAACTCAGGTAGGGCAGTCATCTGCCTTGACCAGAAGGGGGTTTAGAGAGGGGGGTAAAGGGGTCAACACAAACATCATACATCAGGCCAAGGATACCTGCTAAGGAACAGAAACAGAAGTTAATGACAAAAATCATGTTAAATGTACATGGAAAGTAAAGACAACAAAGTAAGTAAAGGTGCTCAGTGTGTCACTGGTGGTCTCCCACCAGACTAGGCCAACAGCAGCCAAACTTAGATATTTTCAGGGTCAATTGAACTTCCCAAACTAGCTTGAACTAAAAGGAACGTTTTAAGCAGGGCCCTCAAGTCTCACGCATTGAGAGTGACAGTCATGCTTTTCGGTCTTTTGTCACACACTCCCGCCACAGAATGTATTAGTCACACTGAAAAAAAATGATAATATACTGTATACTGTTCTGGTGCGCCGCTATCGCTATGGAAACAGCAGGAAACAAGCACGTCTAACATGAGTCTGAGCAGACCAGTTATTAATAACAACAACAATAATAATAATGTTATTAATAAAAGACCCCCATTCCTGCGACCCGTCCAACTGACCCGCCCAACGGGGTTTTAAGATGAAAAGAGGGTGTCTTGTTACTGAACCCATACTTGCGGAAGGTTCTACAAGAGAATGGCTTTATAACTCCCATTATAGTTCAAGAAACTCTTCTTAAACAACTGAATCTGAAATCAAACAGACAAAAAATTAATTTGCACGAAATTTTCACTTATTTAAATTTGTCACAGAAAAAATATTCACCAATATGTAAATTTATTTTCACATATATAAAATTACAGAGGACCACTTCTCATCCATCATATACTTGTATTTATTTATTTTTTGCTTGTGTTAATTTTCCATTACAACCTCAAGTTAGCATTTACAACTTCTCCAATCTGCGGCTACGAGTACATAAATCTTCTCTCTAATTACTGTGTATAGTGCATTTAGTCCATTATGATTTTGAGGAGTAAATGTATTTAGATTTTATTTAGAGTTTATATTTAGATTCCTCAAGATCCATATAACGGAGTGAACGGGGACATAGATGATGCAGCCTCTAGATAAGGCATTATCTGTCTTTATTTCACCAATACTTTAAGACGAATGAATGAATGAATGCGTACTATTGCACTGTTAGTTCATAGCTGCAATGATGTTGTTGGCGGTTATCGGGAAGCTTATAGCTGTAGCTCAGGAGGAAGAGCAGTCGCCCACCAATCGGAAGGTCGGTGGTTTGACTCTGGCTTCCCCAGGCTACATGTCGAAGCGTCCTTGGGCAAGATACTGAACCCCACGTTGCCTCCCAGTGTATCACTGGGGTATGAATGTGTGTATGAATGATTAGAAAAAAAAAGCACGTAGTTAAGAATCTTAAGACATGCTGTATGAGTGTGTGTGAGTGGGGTGAATGCGGCATGTAGTGAAGCGCTTTGAGTGGTCAGTTAGACTAGAAAAGCGCTGTACAAGTACAAGTCCATTTACCATTTATAGAGGGCTTTCTACACACTCGTCTACTGGGATGACATCATCGACGCACGCTGCTGCAGCACAGCTCATCCACTCTGGTAAGGACGTCCATCGTACTCAAAGTTGTCGTCCACATCGTCAAAATCTGATAAATATCCTGCCATGTTGCACAAAACTATCAGTAGCAAACTACGTGTGAAGTTAGCCGACTGTCACAGAACACGGAGTGAATAAGCTGTGCTGCACCGGCGCTGCAGTAGCTGCTGTGGCTGCTGCTAAATTCAGGTTCTCTTCCTCGTCCCTTAATTATGGTGTGCCACAAGGGTCGCTTTTGGGGCCTTTGTTTATTTTATATCTGCTCCCTCTTCAGCATATCTTAAATTATTTTAAGGACATCTCTAATCACACCTATGCAGTTGATATTCAGTTATATATTTCGTTTAAACCCAATAATGTTTTTAAGGTACAGATCTTGCTCAGATGCTTAGATTCTATCAGAAGTTGGATGGCTCATGATTTTCTTCAACTTAATGATAGGAAAACTGAAGTCCTTGTCTGTGCCCCTGACAGATTTTTACCAAAGATAATGGAGACTCTCAGCCCGCTCGCCTCATTTGCCTAACCCTCAATTAAAAACCTTGGGGTAATTCTTGACTCAGCGTTGACTTTGGATGTTCATGTTAAATCACTGGTTCGCTCTGTTTTTATCATTTAAAAAAATCCTACCAAGCTAAGTCCCACTGTGTCAAGCTCAGAGTGGAAATTATCATTCATGCTTTTATTTCATCATGCCTAGATTCCTGCATGATGAAGCATGCAGGAATAAAATTATTTTATATTCTGAAAAAAAAAATACTGGAACGTCTTCAGGTTGTGCAGGACATTGCTTCGAGGCTTCTAACAAAATCTTCAAAGTGTTCTCATGTCACTCCCTGTCCACTACAGAGTACATTTCAAATTTTTGGTTTTAACATTTAGAGCTCTACATGGACAGGCAACAACTTACATCACAGAACTTTTGCAGCCATACCTTGCCAGTGGATCCCTGAGGTCATGTGAACTAAAGGTGACAGAGCCTTTGCCACAGTGGCTCCCATCCTCTGGAACTATAAAACAAAGACTGAAACAAAACTAACAGTCTTGTTTAGCAGTGTCACCACAACCTCTTGACAGTAAAGAGTCACTGCTGAGGGTTCAGTTGAAAATATCAGTGGCTCCACTGCCGTTTGCAGTTTTTCTATAGAAGTCCTGTACTTTCAGGACAAACATTCCACATGAGATGACCTTGTAACCTCTCATTCTGATGAAGGCCCTAATTCAATTCTATTCAGTTTTATTAATAATGCGTCAAATCACAACATTTGTCATCTCAGGGCACGTCATACAGTCCAATAATACAGTGAAGAAAGGTGTGACATAAGAGTGGAACTCCATGACTTACTCTGGTGTGTGAGGAAGATTCTTCATTTACAAGAACAAACTGGATTCTATCAGATAAATATGACTTAAACCAGCCTAATGCAGTTCCTTTAATAACATGTTCAAGTCTCTGTAACAGAATGCTGTGATCGATCGTATCAAATGCAGCACTGAGATCCAACAGGACAAGCACAGAAACAAGTCCGCTATCAGAAGCTAACAGGAGATCATTGGTAACTTTCACCAGTGCTGTTTCTGTGCTATGATGCACTCTGAATCCTGACTGAAACTCTTCAAACAGATTATTTCTATGTAAATGATCACAAAGTTGAACTGCAACTATTTTTTCAAGAACTTTAGACGAAAAAGGGAGATGGGATATAGGTTGATAATTAGCCAACACTTCTGAATCAAGAGTAGGTTTTTTAAGTAAAGGTTTAATTACAGCAACCTTAAAAGTCTGAGGTACATATCCTGTCAACAAAGACCGATTGATCAAATCCAATATGGAAGTATTGATTAAGGGGAAAACCTCCTTGAACAGTCTGGTTGGGATTGGGTCTAAAATACAAGTTGATGGTTTAGAAGAGACTATTGCTGTTGTTAGCTCAGAGAGATCAACTGGGCAGAAGCCGTCTAAATACCTCTTCTGACTGATTACCTTCCTTGTCAGAGGGGCAACATTGTCCAGTGTTGTACGCTTTGAAACTATAGTGCTGTCAAGAAGACAGTCAAGTTTTTTTTTCCTCTGTAATATTTGCACATGGCAGTGAAGAAAAGGTTAATGGAATTAACTCTTTAAATCTAGTTACAGCATTCTCTTATAGACACCTGCTAAATGTAAATTTCTTCTCAGAAGTTGTATAGTGAAGTAATGTAAACTTAAAGATTATCAAAAAATGGTCAGATAAGACAGGGTTACGTTACAAGGGTATGATTAAGGCAGTGAGTAGGTCTGTGGACACTTTGAGAAAATCCAATAGATTCTAATATAGAATTAAAGTCAATATTTAGGCTGTCATTTTCAACATCTACATGAATATTAAAGTCACCCACTACAATGACTTTATCTGTACTCAGCACTAACTGGGATAAAAACTCTGAGAATTCAGACAGAAACTCAGAATAAGGGCCAGGTGGACGATACACAACAACAAACACAAGAGGTTTTTGTGATTTCCACTTTGGGAAAAACTGAGAATCAGAGATTCAAAAGAGCTAAAACTAATCTTGGATCTAGGACTGATTAGTAACCCTGATCTGAAGATAGCTGCCACTCCTCCTCCTCTGCCTGTGGTTGGAGGAACGTGAACATTTAAATAGTCAGAGGGAGTTGATTCATTAATGCTAACATGATCCTCCTGCTGCAGCCAGGTTTCTGTAAGACAAAATATATCAATATGATGATCACAGATCAGATCATTCACTAACAGAGACTTGGAATGGAGAGACCTAATATTCAGCAAACCACATTTAATAATTTATTTATTTTTTGTTCAGTTAAAGTTCTGGATTTACTCCTCTTGGGTTTATCTATTTAATTTAATTTGGGTGGTGTGGGAGCAGACACAGTTATTTTAGGGTTTTGGGGAGGTAGCAGCAGGTGGGAAGCTGCAGAGAAGTGTGTAAGACTACAACTCTGCGTCCTGGTCTCATCCCTGGGTTGTCATGTTTTTGGGTGACATATAAATAAATTTGTCCATATTTCTTGAAATGAGATCCGCTCCTTCCAAAGTGGGATGGATGCCGTCTCTCCTCATCAGACCAGGTTTTCTCCAGAAAGATTGACAATTTGTATGTAGCCCACATTGTTTGCTGGACACCATCTATGGTTTGACTATGGTCGCTGGTGTCTCTAATGCCACATTTCCTACTATAGAGCTGCCAATTACCAGGGTTTTGTCCTCAGCGGATGTGTCGCTGAGTGGGGAAAATCTATTTGAAATGTGGAGAAGTTGATGGTGAACCACAGGCTTTAGGGATATGCCTCCTCTTCCTGACAGGCACCCAGCCAGTCTGGGGTCCCGGCTGCTAAAGGTCGGCTAACAGGGTAAAGTACGCTAGGTGGCTCTGCACTGACTAAGGGGACCTGGCTAGCTATCGGGTAGTTTTCAATGGTGCAGTGCTGAGCTTCCATTTCAGATAACCTCGCCTCCAAAACTACAAAAAGGCTACAGTTGTTACATGGACCATTATTGCTAAAAGAGGCAGAGGAGTAACTAAACATCTGACACAGAGTAAGTGAAAGCAGGAGATGGAGGGAGAGAACTGATAGCCATGTTAAGCTAGAGAACCAGACACTGCTAAAAAGTGAAAATAAACACCAAAGATCTGTAGGAGTGAGTGTTAGAAAAGAACAAGTACGCAATAGAGTTAACTATGCAAAAATGTGTAACTTATAAGTCGAAATTGAGTGATTTTTAAGTTCAGTGACACATGTGACTACAACAACCCACTCTGCTTATAAACTGATACTCCCCACCATCTAGTTCAGAACGGAAGAAGCCTTTCGGATGAGGGATGAAACGTCTTCAAGATCTCAAAAGATGTCCAGTTGTCCTTATTTAAGCTCCTATGATTACCATGATCTGGATGACTGAGAATCTTCATCTGCAAATAGTATTAGTTAATCTAAAAAATGTGAATATAAAGTTAAGCTACATACACTTTTCATAAAAGGGGGGTAGGTCAAATCAGACAATGATTGTCCTGCTGGAGATAAGGGAGGGGCTACAGCTGTTGGTGGAGAGGATTCTGATGCTGGAACAGAAGGTATTGAATGGGTTATGTTTATGTTTATGCATTTAGCAGACGCTTTTATCCAAAGCGACTTACAAATGAAGATATAACAGCTTTATATAAAGCTAACAATAAACTACATAGAAGGAACCCACTAGTCCGACTCTGTCAGAGGTGACAGAGTAGAGATAGGGTGCAGGCATAGAAGGAAAGTACAGAAAGATAAAGTGCAGAGATAGAGGGGGTAGGGAAGTACAAGGTAAGTGCTGGGATAGGAGATGCTCTCTGCAGAGCTGGGTTTTCAGGAGCTTCTTGAAGATAGACAGGGACGCCCCTGTTCTGGTAGCACTCAGTAGGTCATTCCACCATCGTGGACGACACATGAAAAGAGTTTGGATTGTCTTAAGCATGGTGTAGGCACTGTTAGATGACAATCCTGCGATGAACGGAGGGACCCAGTTGGGACATAAGCCTTTGCAAGAGCATTCAAATAGATGGGAGCCGTTCCATTAAGCACTTTGTAGCTAACATCAGTGACTTGAATTTGATGCAGGCGGCTAAGGGCAGCCAGAGGAGCTCAATGAACAGAGGGGTGACGTGTGCTCTTTTAGGCTGATTCAAGACCAGACGCGCCGCCGCGTTCTGGACCATCTGCAGAGGTTTCACAGCACAGGCTGGGAGACCAGTTAGGAGAATATTGCAGTAGACAAGGCGGGAGATGACCATGGCCTGCACCAGGAGTTGGGGGGCATGTTGGGTTAGGTATGGTCTGATCTTTCTTATGTTTAGCAATGCAAAGCGGCATGAACAAGCAACCGAGGTAACGTGATCTTTGAAGGTTAGTTGGTCATCAATCATGACACCCAAGTTTCTAGCTACTGTTGATGGAGCAAGAGATAGGGATTCAGTTTGGATGCGGATGCTGTGGTGTTTGGTTGGTTTGGCTGGGATGACAAGCAGTTCAGTTTTTGGGAGGTTAAGTTGGAGGTGATGGGCTTTCATCCATGTTGATATGTCAGAGAGACAGTCTGAGGTTTGTGCTGAGACCGTGTGGTCGTCAGGTGGGAATGGCAGATAGAGCTGGGTATCATCAGCATAACATTGGTATGAGAAGCCATGTGATCGGATGATCTGGCCCAGTGAGGTGGTGTATATGGCAAAGAGAAGAGGTCCGAGTACTGAACCTTGGGGGACCCCTGTGGCGAGGTGGTGCGCTGCAGAAGTGTGACCAAGCCAGGATACTTTGAATGACCGACCAGTGAGGTATGATTCAAACCAGGAGTGTGCTCTCCCTGTGATGCCCATGCTGGAGAGTATGGACAAAAGGATACTGTGGTTGACAGTGTCAAATGCAGTCGATAAGTCGAGAAGGATAAGTACAGAGGACTTAGCTGTCGCTCTGGCTTCTTTTAAGGCTTCTGTCACAGCTAACAGAGCCGTTTCGGTGGAGTATCCACTTTTAAACCTAGATTGGTTTGGATCAAGGAGGTTGTTATGTGAGAGGTAATCAGTGACCTGCTTAAAGACGCCCTTTCAATGATCTTGCATCGTCACCGCGGGAAAGCGGAAAACCTGTACTGGATTGTAGTGCTGCTGAACTGGATTGTGTGTCTATCCTTGCCTTCATCTGCATAAACACCCAGCTCTTTGTTACCCCAGTGTTTTGCAACGATGGGGGCGAAATTGTATGGATGGAGTAGTGTTTCCGGTGAGGGTTGGACTCCGTCAGGGCTGTCCTTTGTCACCGATTGTGTTCATAATTTTAATGGACAAAATTTCTGTACGAATGGAGCGGGAGATTGACAGGCAGATCGATGCGGCGTCCGCAGTGATGCGGGCTCTGCACCGACCCGTCGTGGTGAAGAATGTATAGCAGACACACGAGGGTAATGTGATTTATAAGGATGTGATTTATAAGGATTTATCCGAAAGTTCTCACTATCTGAATAAGCCTTATTTAACCTCATTTTGGGCACCACCTTCAATCGAAGGAAAAAAAACAGAATCTTATGATTCTAGTTTGTTAAATTAATAATTCATTATTAATGAATAATTAAGAAATTTCAGTCTCTTATTCGCTGCTCATGAATTCTCGTTTTGTTGGACTCACAAATGCGTAAAGAACACATACACAAAAAACGGTTGATTTTATATGTGTGTATATATGAACCATTTATTAACATGACATGACCAAAGACATGAACCTTAAGACAACAGTAAAAATGCTTTGAATATGGATGATTATATAAGAAACACTTAGTGAATTGAAAAGAACTAAGGGGAGGTAGTGGATGGATACCAAAATTATTCAAATAGCTGGGTTGGTTGCTATTTGAATTTAGAAGGCTAACCACTTGGATTATTTTATCATTTTAACAGTGAATTCTCTTAACACCCACTGCATACCATCTGTAATGTAAGAACAGGGCAGATCTTACTTGACAAACTTTCCTGTTAAGTCAGCTCCGAACCACAGGTAAACGCCAGCTGGTCCAACTGGGTCTCTGTCGGTTCCACGTCTCGCGACCTTCGTTGTGGTTGACTTTCATTAAAGTGGCTTGGACCGGTTGCTCTCCTGCGCCGGAGGGGCTTCTGGTCGCTCAGAAGATGAACGGGTGGTGTGTCTGAATTCACCGCAAATAATGATAAAACTGTCCATGGGTCGAGTTGGTTTTGGTTGCTGACCAACTCTGATGAGGTGAACTTAAATTCACCACAGATTGACAAGCTTAATGCTGGCTCTCTTGGTGAGCAAAACTAGGTGAGGATGCGTGCAGAGGCAGAGTTTAAAAACGTGCTATAGAGAGGAGACAGGATGAACAAAAACGCAAAATGTATCTTTCTACTACATTCTTCTCTTTCTGTCTTTGTTCGGACCTTCTTCTTCCATCTCATCTTCCTCTCCTGCCATTTTCAAAGACTCTTTGCCAGACTCTCATTCCATCAATCTTACAACTCTCTGCTCTTCATGATAATCTTGATTCTTCCTCTATTCTGACTTTGCGTCGGTTTCTGGAGTTTGATTCACGTAGGCGGGGCATGACGTAGGCTTACGCTACACTTTCAGCCAATGGTATGCCTGAAACTGTTGTGACGTCTGCCTGGGCGTATTTTGTAAGACAACCCATTCTGGCTTATGAGCCTGCAACGAGGGTGCCACAAAGCAGCTAGACTCCTCCATTCCTCTGTCTCATAAACATTTGTTCAGAGGATTCTAAAAACACCATAACTTGTTAAGATATAACGGTTAAAGATATAGCATAAACTTATGATATAAATAAAATTCAGATGGATATCTGTAAAGTTATGACATATGAATAATGAACCAAACAATGTTATCTTCCTGTGTTAAACATGGAATACAATAAGAAACAGCAGGAAACATTGGTTAACAGTTACATTATTTCACATAAATGTCACATGTCATATAAAATTTGTTGACTTCATTTTGGGTTTAACTGTTCAGTACTACGGACCACTCGGGGGCAATGTGACTCCATAAGCTGATTAGTCATTTTCCAAAATAATGACTTCGGTATCCTTCCACGTACAATTGTGAAAAAGGTATTAAAATGCAGCTTGTGATATCACTGACAACATGAAATAACTTGTACAAAGATATAAAGCACATTTAATACAGTTTCAAGATTCAGCTGAAAGTGAATCTGGGTGAGGTTATTTCAAAGGTTCCATGAGGCATCTGCTTCTGGTTTGCATCAGAGTCAGGGCAAATGTCACCTTTCGTTTACTTTGACCCAGATAAGATCAGAAGTGTCTTGTTCTGGTTTTCTCCAATACTCTCCTGAGAGGGTCCGTTGTTTGTTCAGCTTAGTTAGCACTAAGTCATTAATGCATTCACCTACATTTATGGCACAGGTCTGTGGAAAGAGGGGCTGAGAAACTCCCCCAAAATGCTTTCATGGGCAAAGGTTGTTGTAAACCTGAGGATCTCTGGTCCTTACACACGAACATCTCCACACCAGAATGTGAGAGATTTCCAAAGTCTTAAGTTTGAATTAAATTCTACACTTAAGTTCGCTCCAGATGAAACCAAAATTGAACTTTTTGGCTGTCATTCTACACTCCATGTTTGGAGAATAAATGGCACTGCCCAACACCCCAAGAACACCATACCAACAGTTAAGGTTGGGGATGAAAGCATCATGGTGTGGGGATGCTTTTAAGCAAATGGTACTGGCAGACTTCATATTATTGAAGGCAGGATAAATGGAAAAATATACTGGGACATTCTTTATAAAAATCTATAAAAATCTTTTCCATCTACTAGAAAGCTGAAAATGAGAAGAGGGTGGACATTTCAGCAAAACAATGATACCAAGAACAAGGCCAAGGAAACAATAAATTTGTTTTTAAAAAGAGAAGAAAGAAAATCAAGTTACTAGAATGGCTCAGTCATTCACCCACTTTAAATCCAACTAAAAATCTATGGAGAGAACTGAAGATCAGAGTTCCTAAAATAGGCCCCAAGAACCTTTGAAGACAGTTTGTGTGGAAGAATGCGCCAGAATCACTCCTGAACAATACAGTCTCTCCATATGGGAGGTGTCTAGAAGCTGTAATTACCAACAAAGGCTTTTCTAGAAAGTATTACATAAAGTGTTTTAAATACTTATTTAACTTTTTTTCTTTTAGCTCAACTAGTTTAGTTAAGTGTTCTGATTTTTTTGTATGGACTTAATACTTGGCTTGAGAGCAACATCTGGAGTAAATTTTATGTCAATAGCCCACTTAGAAATACCTTTCCTGAAAAAAATGTTGATGTGTCAAATATTCTCCCTGCTGTATATAAATATATACCATGTAGATTGTATAAACACAAATAAAAGTGAAGACTAAAAGGACAAAAAAATTAAAAATATAACCTTGTAACAGGTTCCTGATTTGCATTGTCGTTATTAGGGTGGGTTGTTTTACATGTCCATGCTCTCCCCATTCCATGGTACATATCCATTCTAACCACAAAAATAGATCAATAAATTAGAAATAACTACATAATAAATTAATTTGGTTTATGAGAAGTGTGAGCAAACTGAAAAAAAATACTCTAATTTGACCTGTATCAACTATGATCAAGAGGCTTGTCTAAAATATATCTCCATGTAAATAACTCCCTCCCTGTCTCTACAGCTGGAGTGATGACTGGAGTGTTCTGTCAGATACTGAGTCATTCTCTGTGATGTCATTGGCGGAGAATAGCCAACATGCCACACCAGGCGTCCGGGGTCGTCTGAATGCCACAGGTGGCACCAGTGATCTAAGTGCTTATTCAGAGAATCGCAGAGAGACACCCAGCTCCAACAGGAGTTGCCTTAAAGTTCAAGGTAATTGATTCAGCATAAATTTGTGTGACAGGAAAAAACAAGGAGCATGAAACTGACATGGCTTGGATGTAAATTCAACAGTTCACAATTGGTTTGAATTAGCCAAGAACAAATATTTGTTTTTATAGCTGCTTACCAAAATGTATCCAGAAAAAGTTATACGCTTAACTTAATTGTCTAGTTATATAGTTACTCTAGATGGTATTTCCTTGGCTTCTAGTTCTACAGTGAGGTTCCTTGGAGTTATTTTTGACCAGAATTGATCATTTGACGCACATATAAAACTGGTTTCTACGACTGCCTTCTTTCACCTTCGTAATATTGCTAAAATCAGGAACATCCTGTCTCAGGGTGATGCAGAGAAACTAGTTCATGCATTTGTTACTTCAGGATTGGACTACTGTAATTCTTTATTATTGGGCTGTCCCACATATTCTCTGAAAAGCCTCCAGCTGATCCAAAATGCTGCAGCCAGAGTTCTGATGAGAACTAACAGGAGAGATCATGTTTCTCCAGTTTTAGCTTCTCTTCATTGGCTCCCTGTTAAATTCAGAATAGAATTTAAGATTCTTCTCCTCACATATAAAGCTCTTAATGACCGAGCTCCATCATATCTTAAAGATCTCATTGTAAGGTATTTTCCTAACAGAGCACTTCCCTCCCAAACTGCAGGTTTACTTGTTGTTCCCAGAGTTTCTAAAAGTAGAATTCAGTTATCAGGCCCCTCTCTTGTGGAATAAGCTGCCAGTAAATGTCCGGGAAGCAGACACCCTTTCCACTTTTAAGATTAGGCTTAAAACTTTCCTTTTTGATAAAGCTTATAGTTAGGGATGGCTCAGGTGATCCTGAAACATCCCATAGTTAAGCTGCTATAGGCTTAGACTACTGGGGGACCTCATCTGTCACACCTTTCCTCAATTGAATTGAATTGAATTAACATAGATTGAAATTGCAGACCCTCTGCTTTAATTTTAGGATTTTCACATCCAAATTGAAGGAAGGTTTTAATGATATCACCTTTTTATATGTATTTTTTATTTAGTTAGATGTGATTGGACAGTTTACTGCATACATTTTTCGTAGACATTTGCACTATTCCTTTATTAGTTCTTCATCAGTTGAAAAGTCTTGAGTTAAGTCCAAAGGTCTTTGAACTCTTTGGGCCATATGTGCTTCGACTTTTTTTTTTTAAATCTTTGTAGTCATGCACTTAGAAGTCTTTTTAAGACTTCTCTGAGTTTTCAACCATACAAACTTATGTGAACTTGCTGGAGTATCCACTTTTGAGATGATTGGCAACTGCCTTCATTTTTTTCCACCTGTGAATGAGCTTTGTCATTGTTGAGTAATAGATACCAAATTGTTTAGAAATGTCTTGAAACTCTTCCCAGATGGATGGGCAGCAACAATGGCTATAGTACTCGAGACTGGACTGGCGGTCTTATCAAGTAATCAACCACATCTTTAGTAGTCTTTATTCGGTCTTGAACAAAGTGTACTTGGAGTCTTTTTATTCCAAGGATGTCACCAAAATATCCATCGGCTGCCAGATTGTGAACAAAAAAGCATTCAAAGTTAAAACTTTAGAAAATGTTGTTGGCAAAAAGTTGTGATTCGTACATCATCTTCTCCCCACTCTTATTATCTCTCACAGCACAGAGGCTTCAAAGTCCTTTATATAGTACATAAAAGCATTCAAGTCCTAAATTTAATTTAATTTGATAAATTAATCAAATGCAGTGGTTTATGTTTAGTTGTAACTCTGGGGACAGAAAACAAACCTGTTACTGAAAACTTGAGAGGTCTTGAAAGTTCATAAGGTAGTAGAAAATCCAAGATGCCCTTGGACACCAAACCATTTAAAGCTTTATGGAATAACAGCAGTATTTTAAAATCAGTTTGTTTGATGGAGAGGAAGCCAATGTAGAGACTTCAGGACTGGAGTGATATGATCCACTTTTCTGGTCTTGGTGAGGACTTGAGGAGCACTGTCTGAATAAACTGCAGCTGTCTGATCAATCTTCTAGGTAGACCTATAAATGTAAATATAAAACATGTAAATATAATACAGGGACCATCTTTTCTAAATCACTCTGACACATTAATTCTTGAAATATTCTTCAGGTGATCGTAGGCTTACTTTATACCTGACTTGGTATGGCTGTTGAAGTTGAGGTCTGAGACCATAATAACACCCAGATTTCTGGCTTGGTTTGTGATTTGCAACATTAGATACTGCAGTTGAGCACAGATTTTTAACCATTCTTCATTGGCTCCAAAGACAATGGCCTCAGTTTTGTCTCTTTTAAAATTAAGGAAATTCATCCAGTTGTTTATTTTTTCAAGGAAATTATTAAGTGTTTGAAAGGGAATATAGTGTAATGGTAATAGTGTATAGGTAATATGGTGATATAGATTTGTGTGTCATCCGCATAACTATGGTAGCATATTTAGATGCATTATTTGAGCCAATGAGAGCATGTAAATATTGAATAAAAGAGTCCCTAAAGTTGAACCTTGAGGTATTGCACATGACATTTTTGTCCACTACCTGTAGACACAAGGTAGGCTCTGTTTTTCAAATAAGATGCAAACTATTAGTGCTGTGGCAGAAAGTCCTACCAGGTTTGCCAGTCTGTGGAGCAATATGTTGTAGTCAACTGTATCAAATGCAGCACTGAGATTCAATAACACTAACCCGTAAGGATCCATGAGTCATCCCTAAAGCACACTGCATTCTATGTTGTGTAGCCTTATATATCCTTAGTAGCTGAAGCCTTAAGAAGTATGTTTTGGCCTGGAGATAATAGTGTCATAATCTCTTTCCCCCAATTACTAAATTCATCCTGGCTGACTTTAATGGTGTCAAGTTGCAGTTGCCTTGGGCATGTCCAGGCACATTTCTCTTCAATTACCTCTGGGTCAAATCTGAGAAATTAAAACATTAAAACTTTAGAAAATGTTGTTGGCAAAAAGTTATGCTCTTCACTCGTCATCTTGCTGTAATAGATTTTGCAGTACCAAGTTACATGTTTTGATGTACCATTTTAATTCATGATGATAATATAGTGAGCACAGTCAGTGGGGTTACATGATGGGATTAACTCGATTATAGCTATAGTTGGGATATGCTTCTTATTTGAGAAAGGGTAATCATCCTTGGATATATGGCGGTGAATGAATCGAATCACTGGCACAAAGCATGTCATACCCCGGTACGATATGTGGTGCTGTATCCATTCCAACTATCGCTAATAGAGTCACTTCCGGTTGATGTCTTCACCACCAACAACAACAAACTCAGGTATTCGAGAAAGATGGCGAACGAAGGGCAAGATGAAGCTACGTCCCTCTACATTTAGTTTGTGATGAGCTGGTTATGGCACAAACACGATGCACAACGACGCGTTCTCCATTATCATTATTATATATTTCTTTCCGATGGCGGCGACAATAACAGTAATTTCGTCTCCTTCAACTTCCGGGTGACGATCTGCATGCGCAGAACGCTCAATCCAATCCACCACGTGCTTCTGCCATCTACATGCACGTTTAGTGTACGTTTGGATCGAGTTATCTCGGTCTTAATCCGATCATGAGCAACCCGATCCAATCCGTTTTTTTGTCAGATTAAGGTGTCTACATGAACTGACTAACTCAGTCTTATAATTTAGCCATTAATCCGATCCGATGGCCCTCGTGTAACCCCACTGTGTGATTTACTTCATAGTAATATAATGTACGCAGTGTCATAGTCTATAGTGAGTTTTTGATTTTTACTTCTACACTTTTTACCCAGTGAAATCCTTGTGCTTGTATGTTTTGAATGTTACCCAGGATAAAGATGGCAAATTTAATTTTAGCTTGTTACTAATTTTGTCCACAAAAAAACAAAGAAAATTAATAGATATGATTTTCAATCTCTTTTATAATTTTTCTTTTTTGTTTCTTATGGTGGACATGTGCAGTTTGCATGGCCATGGCCAATTGAGGGGGTAAATGAATGAAGAAAAACTTTTTTTTTTCTTCTGTGTGTTTAATTGGAATTCTGATGTCTCAGATGAGTTGGAGTGCCTATTCTTTTTAAATTCAAATGCTGGTCTTGACTTGAGCTTTACCTCTCAAGTCCTTGGTCTGTCTCAGTCTCAAGGAACTCTTGTCTTGGTATCAATCTGGTTACTATCCAATCTGGTCTTGTCTAAAACACCAATTAGATGCACCTGGAAACTAGTTATCCTCTAACTTACTATGGAAGCAGTAAGGATATATTTTGTTTTTCAACCACTGCTCCTAGATTTTGACTCGGTTTTTGTTAAATATATAATGATACAGTGAAATATTTCATGTATTGTTGCTCGTGTGACCTGGTTAGGACCAGATGATTCTAAATTGTGTTTTAAGAGATTCAATATATGTCTTAATCAAATCTTAGAATGAGGACAGAGGGTGTACTTTCTTTTTACAAAAAATATACAATAATGAAGAGAAATAAAAAATTTTAAAAAATGCAATAACAAATGGAAATAGTAAACTTAAATATTGAATTGGAAAGTTTGCATTTACACTCTTTACAATCATTTTGAGTTATAAGTACAGGTTTTTTGTCTATCCACCCTACTCAATCCATATAATGGCTTAGTTATGGGTGAGTTATTTTCTTTCATCGAATTAGAATCAATATTGTTTGAAATGTAAAAAGTTTTGCTAAATTCAGATTGTTTACCTTCAAAAAATCCACTGTTAGTTATTACTGTCCTGTTCGATTACAATACATTGTTACATAATTAGTCATTGACTTCACCAAATAAGATGCATAGATAAGCAAAGACTTTTTCTTTCTTTTTTTCAAACACATTCTACAGGTAGTTTCTTGTTGATTGTGCTCTCGTAACTGACCACAGAATGGGGGGTGAGGGTGTGCAGTGTTGTCCAGTATTGTCTTAACTTGGACATCATTCCACTCTCTGACACCGCAGTCAAGAAGTCAAATTCCACCCCCAAAGCAATAGCCTTGTGGATCAGTAGTCTCTTGGTATCCACCGCCCTCCTCTTCAGGTCCACAGCCAATACTTTAGTCCACATTGTGTCAGTCTGGGAAAGACTGACACCTATAGACCAACCCATAGTCAAGACAGATACTATTTTTTATTTATTAATTTCTGACCCATCAGGTGATGGCCCATAGTTTTACTGAATAGTGATAGCTGTCCCTGTTAAAAGCAGAGAAGCAACGATAAGAAATAAAGCTAAAAAAAGTTTCAAGAATCCGAAAGCAAGCAGGGGAATCTGCAACAGGCTGCACACATGTTGATGCATGTGCACATGTATAAAGAGCTTTTTAATATTGGCTCTTTAATGTTTAAGTTAGGGTTTTGTGACTTGCATTGTCACAAGGCTAGTAACTGAACCCAAAAGCAGTTCGGTAATGTTTTAAGCATTTTATTTACAATATTCAAGAGGAATATGCCTAGCCAGGGCCAGTAAACAGGAAAATGGGCTCAACAGATCCTGGCTGACAGAAAAAGGCAGATCTGCTCTGAAGGCTGACAGTGAGAAAGCAGACTTGCTGGCAGTGACAGGAAGAGAGTAAGCAGGCACACTGACAGTGACGGGCAGGGAATAGGCAGGCAGTCCTGGACACAAGAACAAAGGATAAGTATAATGGCAAAGGGTATAGGGAAAAAACTCAATTTACTTGACTATGGCCTGAGTATCATACACTAGTACTACAACAATCTGTGGGTGAGTGGTGAGGAATCTAGAGAAGAGACTGAACAGCTATAGTTTCAGTCCTGCAGATCAACATCACAGCTGGTCAGATTCTTCCTTAATCCCATGATGTTTTCCATCAAGGTCAAAGAGAGGAGTATTGAAAAAAACAATAGGGAGTATTTCTTTTGCCATTTGTTATACCGGGTTTTTAGTTCATGGTATTTTGCCTGAGTTTATTTAAATTTATTAAAGTTATTTTAGTGTCTATTTTAAAAAATAAAGCTGGCAAAATAAATAGCAGGGCCTATGGCTTTAGCCAGCATTTTATCCAAGGTCTTAGAAAGGACTATACTGAATAGAATTGAACCTTTTGTCTTGACCTCTGATAACCAGCTTGGTTTTAAATCTAAACATGGTACAGGCATGTGTATTTTTGCTTTAAAGCAGATTTTAGGTTTGTATAACAGAGATAATTCCACAACTTTCATGGGTTGTATTGATGCCGTTAAAGCTTTTGATCATATGAATCAGGGAAGGTTATTTTATAAGTTACAGAACAGAGAGACTGACTAATTTTGAGTTAGAATTTTGTCCTCAGTCAATGCACATGAAATGGGATAACTGTGTTTGCCCCTTTTAACATATGCAATGGAGCATTTTATCTCCTCGTCTGAATGTATATATGGATGATTTATCAAAGCTGCCAAATAACTGGAACAGGATGTATAGTTGGTGGTACCATAATTAACCACTTCATATAATAGTGTTGGCCTTTACCAGTTATTGAGTGTCTGCTCTCAATGTGGTTTAGAGTTTGATATTAATCATAATGCAAAGAAAAGTAATATTATGATTATAAGAAGCAGAGAGAATTATAAATTAGCAATTCCTGACACTTTCACTATCTGATATTGTTTTTAAAGTATGTACTATAGTTAAATACCAAGGGACATTATATAACTGACAAACTGACTGTTGGTATGGAGACCTACAGACTTTGTCCCCTAATGTATGCACATGCTAATATGCTTGATACATAAGCTTAGTATGTGCACCGGTGAACATACATACCAGTGAAGATTGCACTTTTGAAAACATATTGTTACCCCCCATACTGAGGGTGCACAAAGTGATTGTGGAAAGAAAAAACTCTGTCAGAACCAGATTCAGGGAGGGTGGCCATCAGCCTCGACCAGCTGAGGGTTATTGCTGCTTGGGTGACAGTGTCACACCTTTGCTAGGAACCCAAATTATGACACCATCTGACCATAGAACACGTTTATTTAAACAAGGAGGAAGTAGGAAGGTGGGGAGGTGAAGGGTGAGAGGAGATGGCTGGGCTGGTTGGCAAGCAGACAGGCTGCACTCCACTTCTGACAAATCATATGCACAGAGTGACAATCCAGCAGCGACTGAACGGAGGACAGGAACTAAATGTAGACTGGGTGATGAGCTGATGGTAACCAGGTGTTTTGATTGTAGCAGCAGGGCAGGTGTAGAGTGTGAGGTAGACAGTTCCAGAGAAGACAGAGTGCAAGGGGGAAGGGAAGGTGGCAAACACAAACAGCACAGGCCAGTACCAAAATTGTCACGCCACTGGCCTCATGACACATAGAAACCTGAAATTGTGGAGTTGTTCACAGCCCTTTTAACTTTATTTCTCACCTGCAAATTAAGACACTCTGTGATTGACTGGTGACCTCTCCAGGATGTACCATGTCTGAATTAAGCAGGTATAGAAAATGGATTGATAGAAATTAAGATACTGCCACACAAGTTTTTAATGTAAAGAAAAAAAAGTTTTATGAGTCATACCTAAATTTGCAGTTTGTAATTCCTACAGGGTGATACAGTGATTATTATATTAGTTGTTGTGTGATAAGTTTGATTGTGTAATCCTGCTAACGCTCTTGAATCATCTGTGTCTATAGTTCCAATGCTGTAGTTACAGTGTTTCTGTTCTTATTGTGTTTCTGCAGGTTTGTGTCTGCCATGAGAAACCTGATTCAACTGTCCTCAGAGTCACAGCCTGCTCCCACATCTCCAGGCTCTCCTTCATCAGATATATCAGCCTCCCTATCCAGTTTGGCAATCTCTGTCCCCTCAGTGGCTTTAAGCCCCTCTGTTCAAGAGGACCACCTCCTTCTGCTGGCAAAAAGAAGTCAGGCTCACATGTCCACAAGGGTAGAACAAATAAGGAGCTTTTCCCAAAGCTGTTATGGCCATGTGGCACACAGCTTTCTGTCCAGCCCAGTGCTTAATATGCAAAATTTTAACTATCGAATCATAAATGATCACAACATCACTGCTACCATCCACAGTTTCTCAGCATTACTTGAGAAATGAATTAATCCAGACAACAATACTCATAACTGCAGAACAAAAAGAGCCTCTTGCCATGTGCTGCATTACTTCAGTGGCATGCTGGTGAGTGAACCCAATGAGCCTCACCCTTACTTACTGCAGATAGGACTCCAGTCCCTTGGGCTTTGAACAGCAGCAAGACTAACCCAACATTTCCAAATAATGACCTGCAAATTAAACCATCAAGCCCTACTCTCTAACAAGATCTAACTGATGCATAAAGTATAAAGAAAAAGCTTAAAATACTTTTTGTTGAAAGGCGAAAAAGTAAACCATCACCATTAAAATATTACTTCACTTTATTAATGCTGTGTAAAGACTTCTAAAGATAATTAAAAAATGCAACTTATTTTAGTGATGTAGTGAATAAAGAGTTTTATAAATAAAAAAACAAATGTACAAATGTGGTCATGTGTTGCAAGTAAAGTGCCATATGCTTGTATGCAGCAACAGTTAACAATATATTTCAGAGTACAAAGTATAATTGGTGCCTTTTGTTTAGTAGGCTTAAGGGGAAATAACATTACACACTGGACTATGTATAACATTCTGATATTTTAAAGGATCAAGGTGCATGCTATCCTTACATGCTGTGATAGAATGACAAACATGTTACGGTTTCATTTTCAGCTGTTTCATTTAACTCGTCACTTATCTGATGTCCTTGTTTAGTTAAGCTATCTCACTAAATCTTAAAAAATACACATCACTTTATCAGCCAGGACAGTTATGTACCAGTACATTATAAATAAGCTCATTACCTGCATTTGATGAGGTAAAAAAGACGGATACTTTTTTATTAATCAGTGCACTATACTATGAATTAACTGTCTGTTCCAGTATCCTGCCACTGAATGGATATCATAGCTGTGAGATAAACGTGCAATCGATAAAATCTGCTTCTTAGGTGTTAATTATGCACTCATCTGCAGTGCCCTCCATAATGTTTAGGACAAGGTCACAATTTTCTCTCTGCTCCTAAGTGTAAAATTCTAAATTGAAAAATCTAGACGTGTTTAATGTGCATATTCCACACTTTAATTTAAAGTCTTTTCATGCATTTCAACACTTTTTATACAAAGCCTCCCTCATTTTAGGGCTCCAAAATGTTTGGGACAAAGCAATGGTAGGTACATTAAAGCAGTCCTGTTTAGTACTTTGTTGCATATCCCTTACATGCAATGACTGCTTGAAGTTGGTGATTGTTAGACATCACCAGGGGCTGAGTGTCTTCTCTAGTGATGCTCTGCCAAGCCTCTACTGCAGCCTCCTTCAACTCCTGCTTGTTCCGGGGTATTGTCCCTTTAAGTTTCTTCTTCTTTTAGCTCTGATAAACTCTGTTTGAGGTCATTATCTTGTTGCAGGATGAAGTGTCATCCGTTGAGTTTGGAGGCATTTACTGGAACTTGAGCAGATCAGATGTTTCTATCCAGCTGAGAATTCATTATGTGACTGTCATCAGCAGTTACATTACCAATCTAGATAAGTGTGTCAATACCTGTTGCAGCCATAACACTCCCACCACTACGTTTAACAGATTAACTGGTATGCCTTAGATCTTGGCAGTTCCTTTTTGTCTTCACACTTTCTTCTTGCCATCACTCTGATACAGGTTCATCTTGGTCATGGTGTAATCTATGTCTCACCTTTTTCCAGAATTCTGCAGGCTCCTTAAAGTAGTTTTTTTATTTTGCAAAGTGTAATCTGGCCATCCTGTTTTTGTGGCTAACTATGGTTAGCATGTTGCAGTGTAACCTCTTATTTCTTCTCAAGAAGTCTTCTGTGGATAATGGTCTTGACAAAGACAGACCTGCCTCCTGAAGACTGTGTCTGATCTGCTGACCAGGGAATAGAGGATTTATCTTGACCATAAGGAGGATTTATCTGTCATCAGTAGTGGATGTCTTCATTGGCCTACCAGTCCCCTTGCAATTACAGAGCTTACGAGCACTATTATAATACTATACTTGCAAAGCATTTAAGCAGCAAACAGATACACTTCAATCAGGACTTTTTGCAGAGATGTTCCAGACGTGTTGCATGTAAGAACACAGATGGCCAAAACTTTCATTCCTGACTTCTTCACAGGTAACCCAGCAAGCTGCGTAGTGAGAAATCTTGAAGATCAGTGAGTGCACCAGTGTATGTATACAGTAGCACATTCTCAATATGGAGACCATTCTGTCTTTAGTGAAGACATTGATATGTTACAGAGTGATGCATTTTGTGGTTTAAAGAAGGTTTAAAGAATAATATACTGTATACATTATGGTGAACTGTTTTGAGTCATATCTCTTTTAGAGATTCTGTTTGTTACAACTCCCCACAACTGTATGCATCTATGTTTTCAGTTGCCCAAGCTTTTTTTCAAATATGCAGTGTCATTATATGCGCGATTAAATAAGACAAGTAAGAAATACTTTCTTATAAAGTTTGCATATTCTTTGAATGTAATTACAGGTCATACTGCTTGTATGAACAACTGATCCAGAGTAATTTCTGGTGAAGGACACTCTCCCTGTTGGACATACAGATTCAGTTCCATTTCAGTTCAAATCAATTTATTTGTATAGCGGCAGTTCTCAATATGTTTTATGTGTAGACACTTTCAATTTAGAATAAACAAGTCCTATGAAGTCAGTCAATATCCTGAATAATTATAATCCAAAATCAAACCCAGTCTGCCAAATCAGTTGTAGCTGTGTTCATAAAAGGATAGCC
Organism: Leuresthes tenuis; assembly: GCF_036924035.1. Classification (NCBI taxonomy): domain Eukaryota; kingdom Metazoa; phylum Chordata; class Actinopteri; order Atheriniformes; family Atherinopsidae; genus Leuresthes; species Leuresthes tenuis. Next base: position 27,405,942 of record NW_027325373.1, read on the forward strand.
TTGCCAAGGAAACCAACAGATTGCTTTGACTCTTGAGGTAAATGTCAGTCAATGTCAAACATTCCTCTATTCTGAGGGTCATGGGTCAATGGGCAACAGTGAAGAGAACTCACTTTCATCAAGAAGAGGCCTCCAACAGAACCAGACATAGAAAGAGCAGCCATCTGCCTTGACCACTCTGAGGGTGAGAGGGGTGTACTTTGATGCAAATTCAACATAAACAGACTTTCTTAGTATTAGCTTACTTGACAAAGCCTAAAGCTTCACTCAGTGACGATGGGTACTATGACAGCTGTTATGACCTTTCTTTGTTAACTCAATCTTTGTTCTTCGTTTTCTTTGCACGCTCACATGAAAAGGATGTTTTATGCATCATTTGTCTCAACAGACAAACTCAAAGCATGGTTCCCGTGGAAACATGATGTGCAGCCTATATTTTGTTTTATTGTTACTGCAAGGCTTTTTTGGTTGGTGAGGAAGTTTAGATATTAAATATAGGCTTGTTAATTCAACACAGAGTTCTGTTCAAAATAGCTGCTGTTTGATTAACATTAAAATCCGTAGTGGGTCAAATTAATCAATTAAATCGATTAAATACTGATGTCAATAAATCAATATGTTGTGATTAATTATGGTGACTAAAATATCTACATTTGATCAACATATGACCAACTATTAAAATTGTGTGTGTGTATATATATATATATATATATATATATATATATAAACACACCAAAATGTTGTTCTTGTTATTTAATTTATTAAATCGCCACTGAACTTACGAGTCACTTGTCTCCTTTTTTTCTACTTGCAAACGGAGTGTGCAGCATATCAAACTTGCCAATTTGTATCAGAAAATGATTGTATGTTCATATTCACATCCACAGGCTCAATCCAGGGCAGTTTGGAGCCTGAGGGATACCACAGCAGGCAAATTTTGTCTGTTAGTGGACTTGCTGAACCAGACTAGGACAATAAGCAAATTGTATTGAGTCCTTAAAGGTGTTAACTTGCCTAGTGAGGCAAGCTAATAACAGTCTCTCTAAGACTTTCATGATGTGGGGTGTAAAGGCAACTGGTTTGTAGTCACTGAGGGCAGATGGATGGAATATTTTGGGTACAGTAAGTCTTCAACAGCACTGGAACTTTCTCTTGACTCAGGCTAAGGTTAAAGAGGTGATGTACAATCCCACAAAACTGTTGCAGTCAGGACCCTGGGGCTGACTCCATATAAACCTGCAACTGGATTCAGTCTTTCCAGCTTATTCTTCACCTGACTGCTAAAGACACACAGACTGAAGGAGGAGCAACTCATTGTGTCCTGAGGTGGAGGTGGGACAAGAAGGATATGGGTACAAGTAGAGTGTTTATCTGTGTTGCTGGATGCAGGGAAGGAGGATGCTTAGTGTTGATCCAAACTCAGCGTACTGAAAAATATGTTCAGCTCATTGGTTTTGTCCAGGATTCCACCAGTCTAAACCTCTTGCACTTTTAAGCCTGTAATTGTTTTCCATACCTGACCATACATCTCACATTGTAAAATTGGAGCTTTCTTTCTAGCTTTCTAGCTTCAATGACTGCGTCAGCAAGGGCACCAGGTAATATATACCGCTACAAGAATAACACAGGTGAACCCTCTCTGTAGATAATCCTCTCTTCCACAGGATTATACCATCTGTTGTCAATAAGCACTGCAATACCTTCAGCGTTGTTTTAATCGCTGCTCCAAATGTCTCTGTTAGCTTGTGTTGTCTTAAAGCAAGGTAGGGAGACATTGGAGTCTAGTAAATAGTCCTACAGCCATGTCTTAGTGATGCACATAATACAGCATTCTTACGATTTTTTTCTGTGTTCTCCTGAACTTCAAGCTCCTCCAATTTTTTTGACATTCCCCATCAATATTGACTGAAGACTGATTGGGACTGAACTTCCACCAGTGTCTCCAGTCTTGCTCTCGCCTGACATCCACAGCATTTCCTCTTCAAATTGCGTTGTGGAGAAAAAAAAATAAAGTAGTCAAGCTCGTCTTTGCAGCCTTTTAAGAGAATTTTATTGACACATTCAGCAGTGATAAATGTTACCAAAGCAGAATACCCAGATTCCCAAAGACAATAAATTGTTGGACAGCTCTTATACATTTTGATAACACTTGTGCATAAAAACGTGCCTCCATGTCTGTGTCTTGCACATACATCTTCTGTTATGTACTTTACCAGAGAACACTCTGACCTCAGTCTCTTATTATATGGCATAAGCAAGACATAGTAATTGCTCCCAAATATCCTCCCTGAAATCACTAATCAGTGATTTGAAAAGCTAAAAAAATGTAATAATAATTTATATAAACCACTACCATACATACCATGTACACAAAACATCACAAAAAAATAAATAACTGAACAAAATTAAACATTTGATAACTTGATTAATCAAATATTACAAAAAAAAACATAATAAATTAAACATTACTAAAACTTACGTACGTCCATGGTTCACAACGTATAGGAGTGAAAATAATAGAGGTCATATAATATATACACTATATATATATATACACTATATTGACAGGGAAAAAATTTTCTACGTCCACATCCCCTTTGGAATATGGCAATAGGAGAACCAACCTTTGAACTCCCCAAAAACTTGTGGAGTTTCTCTGAACTTCAAAAGGTCATGCCACAAACTGCCAACTTCTGCTAATTGCAATAGACAAAACTTTGAATGAATGAAGAATTAACCAAATTAATAAACCAAAAATCCTACTAGAAAATAAACAATAAATAATAACAATCATTCAACACTCAGAACATTGATTGATGAACAAAGGAAACATAACATAATGCAATACAGGATTTTTAACCATTACACATGCATATGAATATGATTATACAGTATGACCTCAATGAGATATGATGATGAGTAGTGGTACAGTGAAGTGTCATTTTCTAATGGGGAAATCAGAAATAGAAATGACAATCATATGTAGTGTAGTATGGTACAGTCTCTTCCAGTTCAATTCTGTTGCCAGCACATCACAATTCTCTATATGCACAATTACTTCCGGGTTTTAAATAAGCCAGCTCGGTAGTGTTGGGAACTTCGACTCTTTTGGCTGAATCAGATCATTTACTCTCGAACAGTAAATTGAACAAATCTTTGAACGAATCATTTCGTTCATTTTTCCAGCAGGTGGCGCTGTAGCCCTACTGTGGGTGTTGCACTAAACGGCCACGGTTCTAAACACTTAACACTGAAGGAAACATAGTTTGCTTCAGCTGAGCTGACAAAATACAAAACACAAAATGCCACAAACAATTCAAACCATGTGAAAACCTGGGAAAGCAAATACACAATAAGGTGACTTGTGTCTGTATCCTCCCTGCCATTGTTGTTTAAAGGAGACACTGACTCAGTAGCTGTCACGTGACAAATTAACGAACGCGAACGACCGTTCAGCCCTGTCACTGACAGCTGGTAGAAAACAAGTGAATGTAAAACTCACATTCATTTTGACAATTAGTAACACAATTAAGTGAGAAAAAAGTAACAATAAGTTCCCTAAAATGTTAAATAGTGCATTTATTGTGTATTATTATTATTATTATTATTATTATTATATTATTTTATGGTAGAGTATAACACAAAATCAATATGTTGATATAATTTTCAAAAGTATCTATTCACATTATTACATTATCATTTATCTATTTACACACAACACTATACATATCTACAAGAACCGAAGACCACTAATTAATTATGATTTCATGACAAATGAATGAACATCACAAATCAGACATCATTCATTTCCTCCTTTGTTTCTCAGTCCACAGTAGAGCCCTGTGCAGGACTGTTTTCTTCACCCTGCTCCCGCTGAATTTCTGACCATTACCGCCCGCAACGTGTGTTACACTCCCGGCTGCAGCCGCAAAACTTTGAGAATTTATGCCCGCACAATAATAGAAATGCATTGATTTTGTGTATTCTCCCGTCCCGCAGGAGAAAACACGTCATTTTATAGGCTATTGATAAAGAGATTGACGGACAATTGAGAAACTTCTCCAAATATCACACTTGCCTTGCTTTGTCTTTGTGCTGTAAAGACCTTCTTTGAGCTTCCTTTCCACATCATTTATTGACATCCTGTCGCTAGGATACATCCTGATCTCACAGTGTTTTTAGCCGCCAGCCGCCAGCAGTTGACTTGTGAACGAATCAAAACTGTTTCCTGTGCGAGGAGCCATAACCCGAGGAGTTGACTCGTGAACGAATCAAAACTGTTTCCTGTGCGAGGAGCCATAACCCGAGGAGTTGACTCGTGAACGAATCAAAACTGTTTCCTGTGCGAGGAGCCATAACCCGAGGAGTTGACTCGTGAACAAATCAAAACTGTTTCCTGTCCTGCTGACTGAGTTTATGCAGCAGCCGCCTGTCATATGGGGAGGAAGGGTGCTGCGTGAAAACGAACAAATCACTCACTGAGACTACTCGTTACTCCCGAGTCATATAAAAGATTATCGAACGAATCGTTTGCGAACGACACATCACCACAGCTCGGGCATTTCCGGTCCTGGTTGAGATGGCGTTCTATACACGGTGCCTGCAGGACCTTTCGCGAGTTAACATTAACGATGTACATCGCCTAATCCAAATAGATTCCAAAAATTTATCAAGCGTTTGCGAGAAGGGATTTAAGCTGTACATAAGCAGCTATATCTATAACTATGAAGGTAAGTGCAAAAGTGTAATTCTTTCTTTCTGTAAGCAACTACAGAGCTAGCTAGCTAGCTAGCTACATAAGATAAACCGTACGGATAGCGTAACATTGGTTAAAAGGAGTATGACTATGCTAACTAGGTAAGTCGGCACCATTGAAATGTATAGATACAATTCTGTGTTAAGTTGTTATTGTTGCTTCTGTTTCTCAGTTTCTGACAAGAATGAGGCAGCAGAGGTGTCAGTGAGGGAAAGCTGTTTCAGGTCCATGAGGAAGAGTGAAAGACCACAGAGCTTGAGTGTAGGGGAATGACAATCATATTGCAGTCTTACGATACCAAACATGGCATAACAGCCAGCAGGGAGTAACAGCTATTCCCCCTACACACAGCTGCACAGGGTCTAAGCTGCAATGGCACAAAACCAGAACCCAGGTAATGTTTCCAACACTAACACAATCAACTTATTATATTACATTATGTTGTTTTTCGACTTCTTCCTCGTTATGTCATGTAAGTCAGATCTACTTTCAATAAGGTCGAACATATAGCATCCTTCTGTAACCCACTCACAGGTAAGTACACACTAGGTTTGCAGGGCAAAGTAATAAAAGATTGGACACCCCAATGAGTAAAAGGAACACACAGGTGAATTTAAGCAATACTTTATTAAACACATAATAAAATAAACTATTTACAAACAGTGCCAGAAGTTACTTTTGGTCCCTTTTTTAAAATGTCTTTTTAACTGGGTGCACCCTAAATAAAATAAAATGAAACTAGTTAGATTCGATCGCTCTTGGAAGTCCTTTCCCCCCAGCCCTACCACTCTGGCAGGACAGAGAATGAAGGATGAAAAGGCCCCTCCTCAATCCTCAGATGCTCACTTGGGTAGCTCGCCATCACTCCAAATCCAGGGTCCAGAATCTCAAGGTAAAACCCAGCCAGTATAACATAACAGGGTTGATATAAATATATTCAGCTCTCTTAACTGTTTACAGTTTAATTTTTTTTTATCAATATCAATGTTTAATGCAAACTTCCACTGTTAACTTATTGAAATCGAAATAGTGAAACAAAATCATGAAATTACAAAATAGCAATCAAGAACACATATGCAAATGATTATAAACCACTCAGTTCATCACTACTATATATAATGTAACATAAAACTAACATAAATCTCTTGTCACATTATTGTTACTTCGTGCCTATACACGTAACAGCATAGTAAAAAGAATATATATCTTCATAACAGATGAACCTCAGCTAATAGTTGTCTTTCTCTCTTCATATTATGTAAATAACATGCATACATGCTCATTTTACAAACATACATTCTGGTTTTCCGTTGCTATCATTAGAAAATGCCAAAACACTATGACGTCACGCCCCCACTAGGTGGCTAAAACACCACGAGCTATTTTTCTAAAAAAGATAGTACTCACCGGGACAAGAAAATAATAAAACGAACACAAGATGTTATCAGGGTACTTCAGTGGTTCACCGAATGTTTTTCTGCTTACACAGTTCCTCCTTTTAACAATATAAAGTGTATTTTTTCACACCACTACCGCAGCATCTCACGTGAAGTAGCCGGGACATGCTTGCCTTAACCATTAGCAATTCACCTAACTGAAATGAACCAATGAAATCGTTTTTTTTTTTCGGTGGACCGGTGGACCACCTACTGAAGCAAAGAAACTCTGAGATCAAATGAAATGATAAACGAATGAAATGAAGAATAAAATAAAGAATGTAGTTTTGAATTAAATAATAATGTAGGAGTTGAATAAAAATTATTCTCAGTGAAAAATCGTGTTTCTCATATTTCAACACTTTTTCCAACAGGTTACACTTCCTTATGAGAATATGTGGTCATATGACCTGTATGCCCTAACAAAACATTAAACAAAGTAAATACATTCTTACACAACATTATTTAACAGGGCTTCGAGCCTGGTCCAACAAATGAGATGGTGGTATTGTCAGCAAGGCCCAAGGAGAGAAGACTGACTGAGGGGATCAGGTAATGTGTAGGAATGGGCAGTTTTTGTGCTACATGTATTAAAAATATGTAATTCAAATTTAAAGTAGTGTCCGGAGCCTTTATTTACCAAGCTTCCCAGGGTACCCTGCCCTCACTGGAGGCAGGCTTTTATTTGAGCGAGGCATTTATTTGTAATTCAAGTATTTTTGCTCATAATTGGGGGCCTAGCAGCAAAGCTGCGAAGGCACCCACTGTGTTAGTAGCCTTTCCTATTATTATTGGGGGCCGAGAAGCAAAGCTGCGGAGGCACCCATTGTTTTAGTAGCTTTTCTTAATATTATTGGGGGCCTAGCAGCGAAGCGAAAAACTTCTTGAACCTTAGGCAGCTCCTTTATTTCCTGTTTCACAATATTGGACAAACTGATTAATCCAGTTGTGTCTGAGTGGTCACAATGGTCAGATTCACTCAGCCTTTAGTCACACACTGTACTAGCCATCATTAATAAATGGCGAATTAAGCTTTACTTATTAAACGATCTCTGTACTTCTAGATAAAGCTGCAACCATCTCTATTACTAAAGTTTAAACATTAATTTAACGTCCGTCTGCCATCCCTTACGCGCAGCCCAGAGAATCTTTGGCAATGCTTTATGGGATATCTTGGGTGACCTGAAATGCTTTTTGAAGGTTTTTCATATAATTCAAAATGGCGGAAAATCCAAGGTGGCGCAAATGACCTTTTGAAACCAGGCAGTGAATTTGTCTGTTGAGTCTGCTAGTGTGTCTTGTCCTGCGTCCACCTCTGGCACCCTCTATACTTGGACTGAATACAGAGACTTGAACATGTTAGTGGGATCAAAGGAACTGCATTAGGCTGGTTTAAGTCATATTTATCTGAAAGATTTCAGTTTGTTCATGTAAATGAAGAATCTTCCTCATACACCGGAGTAAGTCATGGAGTTCCTCAGGGTTCTGTGCTTGGACAGATTCTTTTCACTTTATACATGCTTGCATTAGGTAACATTATGATAAAGCATGGCATACATTTCCATTGCTATGCTGATGATACTCAGCTGTACTAATCTATGAAACCAGATGAAACCAATAGGTTGGTCAGACTACAAGTGTTTCTTAAAGACATAAAGACCTGGATGACTCAGAACTGTCTGCTTTTAAATTCAGACAAAACTGAAGTTGTTCTCTTTGGACCTGAGCGCTTCAGGGAGAAATTGTCTAGTTATATAGTTACTCTAGATGGTATTTCTTTGGCTTCTCGTACTACAGGAAAGATCATATTTCTCCAGTTTTAACTTCTCTTTATTTACTCCCTGTTAAATTCAGAATTTAAGATTCTTCTCCTCACATATGAATATCATATCATATCTTAAAGATCTCATTGTAAGATATTTTCCTAACAGAGCACTTCGCTCCCAAACTGCAGGTTTACTTGTTGTTCCCAGAGTTTCTAAAAGTAGAATGGGAGGCAGAGCCTTCAGTTATCAGGCCCCTCTCTTGTGGAATAAGCTGCCAGTAAATGTCTGGGAAGCAGACACCCTTTCCACTTTTAAGATTAGGCTCAAAACTTTCCTTTTTGATAAAGCTTATAGTTAGGAATGGCTCAGGTAATCCTGAAACATCCCATAGTTAAGCTGCTATAGGCTTAGACTGCTGGGGGACCTCCCATGATACACCTTCCCTCACTTGGCTCTCTCCCCAGCTGGTCGACGCGGATAGAGTTCTAACATGCACTGACTTTCTGTGCAATGCATTACATGACCCACACACCTTTGAATAGTGTTCCAGCTTTCCACACTTGTGTTCGACACTCTATATGTTGGGAAATGTTTTGGCTTATATGATTTTCCACTTTTTCTGCATGAATTTCTCTGTCCTCACTGCTGTGGCTGACTTTTGTGCACTGAATGTATAGCTCTCTCTTGGGCAGCATTGTTCAGTTAATCAGGTAGCACTGTTCACTAGCATCTGCTTCCAACTTACAGTTACACTGCTAAACTATTTCCTGGATTTCTTGGATCAATAAAGTAACTATATATAGAGCTGGAGTGTTTTTGGTATGACTGGAGGAATAGCTTATTTTATGTTTACTGCAATAAATTACACAATGGATGCCCAGGTTTTGATGACAGGTTACGTATGTAAACACACATATGTTGCAACAGTTGACATGACAGTACATCCTTAGCCATCATAAAAACATACAGACACTAACCCTTCATCAACATCCTGTTGCTCTCTGATAGCTCCTTGACTCTAGCTCATTTCAGGTGTGCAATTGCTAAGTCTCCACTTGTCAAAACAAACCGTTACTAGACAAGTATTGAAACATGGTTGGGAGAAAAGCCACTGTTCTTAAACCAACAGGTATTTTGACCAATGTCTATCTCATATATCTCAGTAAAACCTAAAATATTGTGTCAAGTTGTTGAGTAAGCGTATAAAAGGACATAATATGTCACCTTTAAATATTATGTCCTCTGGCCTGCTTCTGATTGCTGGGGGGGTTGCTATGGATTGTGGCCCTGTACACTTATACACTCATAACTAAGCACGGTTATCATGTGGGACCTGTGCCATGTGTATTGCATGTTGTGTGCACACACACGCGAGCACACGCACACACCTCCCCACCACACCAACATAGCATGCTCGCTAAGCAGTTGTTGTTTTGTCCTGTGGTTTGAGGTCATCTATATCCACATTTGTGTCATATGTGATTGCTGCCACTTGTGGTTTTTTTTTTTTTTTTTTTTTTTTTTTCTGCTTGTCTGCTTTCAGGTGCTCCTGGTGGCTCTAAGGCTGGATTCCCCACAGAGGCTGTGGATTGTCTTCTGTTTTGTTTTTACTGGTGTAGCAGCTGGTTGTCTGTTTTTTCATTGTTTTCTCTGATTGTTTCTTTTTATTTCTGTTCCGTTTCTTTGCTCTTCCTCTTTCCCTGTCTCCCGGTCCGGTTCGGCACTATTACATGTTAAGTATTGTAACAAAAATAAATAAATAAGCAGTTGCTGGGCAAAGCAAATGCGTTTGGCACAAACGATATTCTGATTACAATTCTGCTGTCATAATGCAGGACAGGACAAGGGAAAAAAAATGTAAAATTACGTCTGCTACAGTACATAATATCATAAAAAATTAAGAGAATCTGGAAACATCTCTATGCACAAGGATCATGGCCAAAAATGAATAATGACTGCTTGTGGTCTTCAGGGGGCACTGCATTAAGAAACTCCATGATTCTGTAATGGAAGTCTGTGACCACAGTTTGTATATTGTATATATTTGAATGAGATCCGGAAATATTTGATTTCTCTGGGCCAAAACAAAGTGGAAAACTGTTCTGTGGTCAGATTTCTTTTTTGAAATCATTGAAACTGTTCTCTGGACTAAAAAAGCAGAGGGACCATCTGGCTTGTTATCAGCACTGAGTTTAAAAGCCAGCATCTCTGACTGTATGGGGGTGCGAAATTTTTTTAACCATTCATAAAGAGATGTCTATTGTTTTCACTTAGAAAGTGTAGTGTGAAGCTCTTTCAAGGTCAAAAAGCAACTACTTAGATATATGTACACTCCACACTACCTTGTTCCACTAGTAGCACACTAGTACAGTGCTCCTAACTGAAAACTTTGGTAGAAACACAAAATTTTCATGCACTATTTATCAACAGTGATAAATGTGATGCAACTTTTTTTTTTCTATTCTTACTACTCATCTGAAAAAAGATTTGTCAATGAACAGGCAATAAAAATAAACTAGGGCTGCAAGCAGCACTGACCGGGCCCTCGCACCCCTGCGCACGTCGAGGTAGGCGTTGGACTCAGTCCGATGCACACCGCACAGCACAGCCGTCCGTCAAGTGTAGAGCAGGATGTGAGAATCCCAGTCAGGCGTAGTACCGCCGGACGTAAAAAGTGTTGTTTATGGCCACCAGCATGTGGCGCTGTAAGCATGTGTAAATTTGGTCATATGTATGCATTCTGGGTGGAGCCCAAGTGCAGCCTATGAAGTTTGGTGAAGATCGGACAATGTATGAAGAAGTTATAAGTGACTTATTTGGCCACCAGTAGGTCGCCCTATAAGCATGTGTAAATTTGGTCATATGTATGCGTTCTAGGTGGAGCCCAAGTGCAACATATGAAGTCTGGGGTAGATTGGTTAATGTATGTGGGAGTCAAAAACTTCTTTGTTCTTTATGGCGAGCAATGGCCAGTCGTCGAACATTGAGGTTTCGCCACGGCCACACCCTTTAAGGTTTGAGAAAGATTTCCATAACTTTTAGTCCCCCATGGCTTAAGAGTAACATGACCAAGTTTGAAGCCTGTAGCATGAAATGTGTAGGAGGAGTTCGATTAAATGCGAGGTGTTGAAACGGGCAAAAATGGCGCCAAAACGCATGTTCCACTCAAAATGGCCGACTTCATGTGGACCTGGCATCATGGTGTCCATAGGCATTTCTGTGCGTCTGGGCATGACAAAGGTGTGTACCAAGTTTCGTCGGGGTACGGCAAAATGACCCCATTCGTTAGGCGTAATTGCAATGTTGTAGGTGACGCTACAGAGCCATTTTGCAAATGTTGCCAAGCAACGTGTCATCTGGGCCGCAACTGGGCCATTTTGCACAATTGCAATATGGTCATGCCATTTCTTAGCATGCCCATAATAATAATAACGCCTTCAGGAACAATAGGGCCTTCGCCGTTCACTGCTACGGTCCTAATAATAACACCTTGAGGAACAATAGGGCCTTCACAGTTCACTGCTTGGGCCCTAATAATAACACCTGGAAGAACAATAAAAATACCAAACTTGTCTTTTAAACTTAACTAAAACATTTCTAAAAAAAAACTTTTGAATGAAGCAGAACATTAATGTCAAAAATTGTTTTTCAGTTCATGAATGGATAATCTGCACACCATTACCACCAGTTATGCAAGTTAAACAGTGCTTTATTTATAAAGATAGATAATCATAGACAAATGTATGATCTCTGCATCCCTTAACATTGAGTTCACCTTCTCTTTAAAATAACAAAAACAGCTTCAAGGTATTTGTTTAAAATTTTCATTACAAAACATTTTCCAGTAATGCAGTCTAAATAATATGAATGCATTGCCTTAAATATTGATGGACCAAGATTAAGTGAAAATCAACCTCTTTTAACAACTAGACCTCAATGTGGCGCATTAAAGTAGAGAAAGGCAATCTCCCTTCACAAGCAGTTGGATGCACCTGTCTTTGTAATACTGTTGTTGTGCTTTACAAGTGTTTTGTATTAAAGTCTGTGATAGAATCAGCAAACCTGTTGGGCCACATGAAAAGCACTGCATGAAAAACATGGTGTTAACTTTCTTTACCATAAATTTACCTTATATGCTGCATGACCATTTTTTGCAGGGAGGACAAAACAATGTTCCTTGTCCCACCTCATCAGGAATTTGGGACTGCAATGTCACATGAGGGTCTTGATGATCTTTTATTATGAAAACTTAATAGGTATATCTAAGGAGCCAGTGGGAATGACCACTGAGAGGCCAGCTTGTGGAATGTTATTACCATTACTGTGATAATGAGAGTCTCATGATGCACAAGAAGCACTAATGCAGTTAGTTTAAAATGTTGTTGTACTTTCTCAAAATTGCGTAAAAAAATTACGTAAATAAATGGTCACAGTCTGAAAGCCCTGGCAATGACTGCCAAAATACAGAAAGACATATGGTGAGTGCAGAGTGATGTCTGAATGTGCGTACTGTGTTCAGTTTGTGAGGTATCCATGGAGACTGTGTTCATGCTTGTCCAGGTTATTTGTGTATGATTTCAGGGTGTCCTTTGGTAGCTGTGACTAAGAGTATTTCCTTGACTGTTTCAAAGTAAAAAGAGTCTCCAGGGGACTTGTTGCCTGAAGCAGCTTGTCTCTTTCTACCAGGAAGGGGCGGTATTGGCCAGTCGTCTCATACGCCTACACAAACACACACCAATAAAAGGTTAAATTCATGTTAATTCAATAACTTTGTTCAATTTTCTATTATACTGCCAAAAAGAATACTGACATGACTATTTATCAGCTGACTGTTGGTAGTCGAGTGAAATTTGTGTTGCAATACCCCTATCACATACAGGCTCATTAAAGCCTGATCTTCCCTGTTAGTTGTGATTTGCCTACTTTTTCAGGAGCTTTCCACATCCAAAGATTTGCAGATATGTAATTTTTTTCCCATAACTGCAAAAGTACCTAATCAGAGGCAGAAGGTAAAATAATCAGAACAGACATAGTTTTACGAACTATGATTCAAGTTCCTGTGGCGTGAACACAAAAAATGCGATACTAAAACCTACTAAAACGGAGATAGGAGCAGAACTCATTTTCACCTAATCTCAAAGAACACAAACCTTGTAAAAAGGTCTGTGTGAACCAAGGAGTTTGAATTTTTCAGCACTTTGACTTCAGACTAGTATTAACAATAACACTATATCTTTTTGCTGAAAAATGTTCTTGTTGCACTGGTAAGTTTTAGCTACAGCACAGTAATCTTTGTCTGATAACTGCACATTACATGCGAGACACAGAGGTTCTGAGGCCATAGTGAAGGGATGGAAAATCATAGTGGAATATTCCCTGATTGTAGAGAGTGGCAGCATGCTGTCAAATGTCATAAGTTCTAATAGTTACATTAAACTAAAATTGATTTATAATTCACAATAATAAAACTGAATTTTTATAGCTTTCTTTGACCTAATTAATTTAATCTTATGATTTCATTCAGCACTGCCTCACAAAACCTTCTTGAAAAGAGGAAATATTACAAATAACACAAAAGGCTTTGGTACAAGTCAGACATACATCTTGAGTAAATACAGTGTGTTTAGCCATTTCATGCATGCAGCAGATACCTGAATGATCTAGAGGCTTCACTTCACTACATGTAGCTGTGAAGCTTAAAACACGTTAAAAAGCAGAAAACTTTGTTTTACCTAAGTGAAGATATGGACTGTTAAATAGTTTCATTTCAACTTTTTTCTTCAACATTTTCAAGGCTGGTCTAAAAATCCCATTTTCATGATGTAGGGGGATTGAGTATTTAAGACTGGATTGTGACAGTGACGTGTTACTTTAGCGCCACACTCAACAACAAAACAAAACCCGCGAAAAGTAAGGAGAGAAGAAAACAACAGCACCAAGAAGCTAATATGGAGATCGAGGAGGCCACCGTGTTCATGGTCTGCATGACGGTGATATTAATCATGGAAGGTCACATCAGGCAAGAGAAGATATTTCTTCGTTTCATGGAGGAAAGAAGGAGAGCAGAGCGCCGCAGACAAAGGAGACGACGTGTAAGTTTAACTTATTAAACAGGCGCTGGTTGTGTCCGTGTCGTATGAGTAAACATTTCAGACAAGGGGCGGAGCTACCAGCAACCAAACATCTACGTCATGTTCCTGTGGAACCCAGAAAAGACCCTGAAGGAGCTAAAATGATTATAGGAACTCAAGGCAGTGGTCCCTAGTTCCTGTATGTCCGAATGCACGAAAAAAACGACCCTATTCCTGAAAAGGTTATGGGAACTGCAAAAGGTTCCTAGAGTGGGAATGCACCTACTGTCATATCATGAATAGGCCTACCACATTACATAGCCTCAGACTAACATTTGCTAGCTTAATGTCCTGCATTTATCACGGAGATGCATCTTCCCTGGAGATGTCTACTCCACTGTCTACTTAATTTGCATAGAATTAATTAAAACAACAAAAGCTGGACAAAATTTATAAAGAGTGATACTCTGCAGACCTGGCATCACATAAGCTCACAGCACCAGATATGTGCTCTTAAGATTGTGAGGCCATCTTAATCTAGGATAGCACTGTTACAGGACTGTATGTTCACATATTTACTTTAGTTACTATACAGTGTGGATTAATTTTGTGAAGAGCCAGCATTGCTTCATGAGAATTTTAGGGCTACTTAGAGAACCAAAGCTTCAGGAACAATATGGTCAATTGAATCTTAGTGGGTTGAATTTGTGCAGTGTCAAGGTGGAAACTTAGTCCAAAGCTGAAAGGTGATGAAAATATTTAATATCTGCATTTTACGTTTGCAATTCCACATCTTGGCAGTTTTGCAGTAACACAGTAAGACACGCCCCACCATCTAACAACGGAGAACCCTGCACACCTTCTTGTGGCAATTACGCTATATTTGATCTATCCAGATTGTTTTAATCATTCATGTCTGACCGAGTGTTCAAAAACGCATTTGTCTTTTCATGTGACAAAGTCAGAATGTAGATTTGTGTCTGCTTTACTCAGACAATGTTATATCAATCAGTGGGTCTACATGATGAGATTAACTCGATTATAGCTATAGTTGCGTTATAGTCCTTATCTGAGTAAGGGTAATTATTCTTGGATATATGGCGGAGAATGAATCATAAGTGAGTCATAAAGGATGCAATACCGCAGTACGATAAGTAGCACTGTACCCATTTCAGCTATCGCTAATAGAGCCACTTCCGGTTGACGTCTTCACCACCAACAACAACAAACTCAGGCATTCAGAAAGATGAAGCTGCGTCCCTCTACATCTGTGATGAGCTGGTTATGGCACAAACGCAATGCACAACGACGCATTCTTCATCGCGTTGTTTCTTTCTTTCTGACGGTGGCGAAAACAACAGGAATATCGTCTCGAGCATGCGCAGAACTCTTGATCCGATCCACTGTCGTCTACATGCACGTTCAGTGGGCATTTGGATCGAGGGGGTCTTAATTCGATCACAAGTAACCCGATCCGTTTCTTGTCAGATTAAGGTGTCTACATGAGCTGAATAACTCAATCTTATTGTAATTTAGCCATTAATCCCATCCGATGGCACGCATGTAACTGCACTGAGTGAAATGATCCAGTTAGGATACATCCCCTCATCATTGTGTAATTTATATTGTAGCTACTCCCATTTCAAATGTTCTTACAAAGTTGAGAGATGAAAATCAGAAATTTGCTTGTTGCAACACTGTATATAATTAATGTGTAGGTTGTGATATGTAGACTGATATTCCTGCTTTAATTTTCATCCATCCATCCATTTTTGTCTGCTTATCCGCTTTACTTTTCAGCAATACTGATTTAAATTTGTGTTAACACAGCATTACCAGTGTCAGTGGAATCGATAAGTACATTTATCCAATTGTAAAACCATCTGTCTGTATGAGACTTATCTCACCTTGTGTTCCTGTCCTGGTCTCGTATCTTCTTTTCCATTTCAGCGTCTGTGAGTGTCTCCAGCAGGGGGCACCACTGGTCTGCATCGCCTGTGTTGCGGATGGCAATCTCAACTGTGGGCAATGGGTTCTCACTGGACAAATTAAAAGCATTGTGATCGTTAATCAGTCGACCATAATTAACTCTATACAACTAGCACATTAGAAATCTATATAAATTACAATGTTTAAAAACAAGTTTGACTTGTTTTAGACTTTATTGATACAGTTTACATAATTTCTATGTTTCTATATGGTAAGTAAAGAAGTTACCTGAAAGCGTATGTTCTCTGGTGCCAGCTGAGCTGACCACGAATGCTGTAAGCAACAGTGGTGACAAACTCTCCACCCAGACCCAGCTCAGAGCAAAGCTTCAGGGCAAATGACTCTGGAGAGTTCTCCCTCTCTGACATATCCCACTCAAACTGGTCCACCAGAGAGATGTTCCCCACATGAATGTTCAGCTGAGATTGAAATAAAATCATCAGATACGTGCCAATGTATTTTTACAACCTCATTCTAAGTTTTATGTTATGGAGGCCTGTAGGGGTCTATAATACTGTGCTAAAGTCCAGAGCCATCCCTCATATCTTTACATACTGCCAGGAACAGGAACTAGGTGCAGACATTTATTGAATCATGTCAGAACATAAATTGAAACAGAGTTTATACAATTTAAAGTTCAAATTTGAACATCAATATTTTGTATGCCCACGTTTATTTGTCAGCATAACCTGAACCCTCTGGGGGTCTTTTCATCCAAGGCGGTTCCAGTGCTGGTTCAGAGCCAAACTTTTTTTCATATTTCGACCACTGAAGTTCTGTCTCCAGCACCAAAAAAAACACAAAAAAACCCAAAACAAACTAGCACTAAGTCTTTGCTGTGCCAGAGCAATAAACCGCCTCCGTCGGTTGCTGGAGGCGGAGTTATGGAGCCCAATCAAGAAAAAATATCGTATATCTCCAGGACACCTCAGTGACTTTCTAGATCAGTGTTTCTCAATTCCGGTCCTCATGACCCACTGCCCTGCATGTTTTCGATGTTTCCCTCCTCCACCACACCTGATTCAAATGATCAGCTCGTCATCAAGCTCTGCAGCGGCCTGATAAGGAGCCATTCATTTGATTCACTAGAGCACGACTCCAGTCGTCATCTAGCGGTGTCTACACCACACTTAAGACAATCCAGACTCTTTTCATGTCTCGTTCCATGATGGTGGAATGACCTACCAAATGCCTCAAGAACTGGGGTGTCCCTGTCTATCTTTGAGAAACTCTTGAAGACCCAGCTCTTCAGAGAGCATCTCCTATCCTAGCACTTACCCTGTACTTCCCTACCCCTTCTACAGCACTTTCTCTTTCTGTACTTCCCACTATGCCGGCACTCCATTTCTACACTGTCACCCCTGTCACCTCTGACAGAGTCTGACTAGTGGTTTCTTTCTACGTAGCTTATTATTAGCTTTGATGTTAGTTGTAATGTTATATCTTCATTTGTAAGTCGCTTTGGATAAAGTGTCTGCTAAATCCATAAACATAAAGAAAGGTAAGAGAAAACAATGAAAAAAAAAGGGAAAAGAACATGAGCAGCAACATGGAAATTAAGTTGAATTGGTAGCGTAAGCACATGAGCTCAGTGTTTATCTTAATTTCCTGTTGTTTAATGTATTATATCTGAAGTCAATTGTGTCAACGCTTCCAAATGCGCTGCACTGAATTGCATGATCGCCATTTACAGCTGAATTTTTTAAATTGTAAACAGTGTAGCAACATTTACTAACATTGTTGGGTGCTTTAATAAAGTCAACTGGAGTTCACAGAACCTGCTTGTAACAGAGTGCATAAATCCCATTTGTAACGCTGTTCATAAATAACATTACAGACAGAAACAGCAAATGTTTAAAACAGCGTTTTAATAGTCTTGTGATGTAAAAAAAAAATAAAATAAAAATGCTCCATGCATTTGTTACTTCAAGATTGGACTACTGTAATTCCTTATTATTGGGCTGTCCCACATATTCTCTGAAAAGCCTCCAGCTGATCCAAAATGCTGCAGCCAGAGTTCTGATGAGATCTAACAGAAGAGATACATATTTTCCCAGTTTTAGCTTCTTTTCATTGGCTCCCTGTTAAATTCAGAATAGAATTTAAAATTCTTCTCTTCACATATAAAGCTCTTAATGACCGAGCTCCATCTTATCTTATAGTTGGATATTTTCAACTATGAGAGTTAGGGAGCAAAGTGGTATATATATATATATATATACACATATATATGTATATATATATACATATATATATACACATATATATGTATATATATACATATATATATACACATATATATGTATATATATACATATATATATACACATATATACACGCACACACACACACACACATACATACACAAGGTGTGATTTGTGAAAAAAAAACAAAGGGGGGATAATTTTGAGAAGCATTTTATTCAGAAAAATTACCAAACAGTGTGAAAACATGAAAACTGTTGATTCCTGTGTAGATATAAACCTTACACTTAGGCTACATAACGTAGCAGAAATATTTTCTCATAATATTGTTTTTAAATTTGCCAAATAAAAATAAAATTTTAATTCTTTCCCGATATCAGTTCAACAGAAAACATGAAATACCACAATGTGCTGTCAAGATGTTTCTTTTTGTTTTGTTTTTTTTCCAATGGTTAATCGGGTAGACTATACGTCAGGCTATAGCTGTATTATTATAGACTATTTATAGTTTTTTTTGCTGTCTTTGCTTTTACACCATTAATGAATGCAGGGTCGATGTGGAGCTTCTCTTTAGTATAGGAACCCAGATCTTTAATTTCAGAGCAGGCTGTGTACTGGACTGACCTGTCTGAGGTGACTGTAAGCCACTCTCGACCCTCTTGCCATTTAGCAAAGCAACCCGGACCATAGTTTCGGGGGTTGAGGGATTAGCAAGTGACCCCTCGGCCTTAGAGCTCTTCTCAGCCAGGGAGATGCTGTTGTCCACCATCCGATCAGCAATGTCAGATCTTGTTTCATCTTCCGTTATATTTTTTCTCTGAATTTTTTGTTGTGGTCCTGTAGAATAGACGATATGCTGCTCTGGATTCTTTAAATTTTTTCTCCATTTGATTTAAGCTTTTGTTTTGGCGCAGATGACACAGACAGGAAGACTTGTGAAATGCAAGAAAATCCGCTTGGTTTTCAAAATAAATTTGCTTTCAACTAGCACAACGCCTCTGACTCGCTCCTGGTAGATCAAAATCACAGCACAATAAAAAAGGAACACTGACCCTTTGTATTTTGGTTGTTAATAATTATGATGTAATGGTGAAAATACTTTGAGTGGGGAGGTAAATTTTGTCCCCACTGAGGATAAAAATAAGTCAGAGGGTAGGAGGGAGTTTCCCGCCGGCAAATCGCACCCTGTATATATCTATCTATATATGTATGTGCACATGCATCACAAAACCATTGACATGTCTGCATGGTGCGCACTTGGTTCTGAACACCACAAAAACAGAGGCGATCATCCTGGATTTCAGGAAGCACAGGGCAGATCTGTCTCCCCTCTCCATCATTGGCGACTCAGTGGAAAGAGTCCACACCTTCACCTTCCTGGGCACCACAATCTCTGCCGACTTGTCCTGGTCTGCTAACACCACGGCCTTCGTCAAGAAGGCACAGCAGCGTTTTCGCTTCCTGAGATTGCTCAGGAAGAATAACATCAACCAGAAGCTGCTGATAACCTTCTACTAATCCTCCATACAAACAGACAGGACAAACAGACTCAGGGACAGTTTCTTCCCACAAACCATCCTGACTGACAACATACAGTCTTATAACGCAATAACAATGCAACCAAACACAACACTTTACATACAATAATCTTACATGTGCAATAAATTTACCCACACTGGGTATTATCATGTTATGTCTTGGGTTTTTTTGTCATAAAAACACCTTGAAGATGTTAGTATTTTTATTTTGTATTGTTTTTTGTTTATATTACTTTTATTAAGGACCAAACAGCACCTTGATGTAGCCCTCGTAATTTTGTTGTACTTCCAGCATGGCTTGTTGTTGTACAATGACAATAAAACCTTTATATTCTACACAGGTCGTAAAGTACACTGAGGAGCTCAAAATAGCACATTCCCTGTATTCCAACTGTCTTCATCAGCACTCCAAGCTCTTCCATTTTATGTGCCAATGATTTCAAATTCCCCAAGACAATTGAGGGAATAAATGGTTTAAACTTTTGCCTTCTTTCTCTGTATTATACTCTGCTGTTTTAACAGAAGAAAAAAATAGCACAGTTCCATGGACATTAGCGTTTTCTATCCATTGCATCCCTAATTTTAGGGATATATAAAATATAACTGAAAATTTATATACCATGTCTTCACTAGTCCTCATCACTAATGAGGACGACAAGGAGTACATGGAACTAATGCAGGACTTTGTGGACCGGTCCCAGCAGAACTGCCTCCAGATCAATGAAGGGCAAACTAAAGAACTGGTGATGGATGATACCACAGTATCATCCATCACTGTGGTACTGATCTTTATAGAGTGGTAAGCTGGGGGAGCAGCAATCATGACGGCTGACAGGAAGAGACTTGATAAACTGATCAAGAAGGCCAGCTCTGTCCTGGGATGCCCTGTCGACTCAGTGAAGGTGGTAGGAAAGACAAGGATGATGGCTAAGTTGTCATCCAAGATGGAGAATGACTGCAACCATGCAGAAGACTGTAACAGTTCTGGAGAGCTCCTTCAGCGACAGACTACTTCATCCGAAGTGTGTGAAGGAGCGCTATCACAGGTCCTTCCTTCCTGCAGCTGTCAGACTTCACAACCAGCAGTGCTTCTAGTACACCACACAGTCACTAAGACTGAAACAGTTTAACTATGTTCTTTCTGCTCTCAACGAAGACGGACGCATCTCATCTCTCCCCTATCTTCCCTGCTTGTTTCTCACATCTTGTCCTGTCTTGTCTCAAACTTTTGGTGCCTCTCTCCGCATTGCTCTCAAAATTAAAATCATGGAATTGGTCAACTGGTCTCTCAACGCAATTGACAGAATATTCTTGACGAGAAGCTCAGGTTCGGGGGAACCTGTCTGCCCTGACGGAGCGTTCGCCGCTGTTTATATGAGGGACTCTTGGGAGAAGTGGAGGGTAGTGTGCCTGGCAATTCTTTCCGTTGAGGACATTGAGGATCTTTAAATATTCTGTACCATGATAACGGGCTATCTGCTGATTGGATTAGGCATTGCCCTGGTGAATCAAAAAATTCGGAAGACGGAGACAGCTGTCCAAAGCCCAGTTAAGCTGCCCGACATGATCGAAGCAGTGGGAAGAGCTGTTGGCACTCAGACTGTGGTCATTAACTGCAACATGGAAACCATCTTGGAGATGCTTTTGGCTTTGCAAAGGCGAGTGGATCATTTTTGTGATTGGAATGGAGTTGTTTCCACAGTGGCCTTGACCAAGGCAGCACACCCCCCTACCTCCATCCCACGCCTTCAAGTTTGTTTGAGTTCTTATGTGTAAAGCGAGCAAATGTTTGCTTATGTTTTGAGTTCTGAGTTGGATAGCGTGCAAATGTTTGCTGTTGCTGCTGAGGTTTTTTCCCAGCCCCCACATGGTACCCACTAAGGTAATAGAGCAGGGGTCGGGAACCTTTTTGACTAAGAGAGCCATGAAAGCAAAAAATTTGGCAATGAGAGCCATATAATATATTTTAGTAGCTCTTGGCACGCTTTCATTCTGCTGTCTCCTGCCGGGTATTTTGATGCAAAGGTAGCATGGCGCGTGTCGAAGTGCCGCTTTACATTCGACCGTTTCATCGATGTAATTTTGTCATTGCAAATTAGACACACCGCAGAATTTGCTCTCTCCACAAAGGCGAATTCTTCAGTCCATTCGGCCTGAAATGTACGATACTCGTCATCTTTTTTTCTTTTCGCCAACTTCTTCGTCGAAGGGTTAGCTTTGAGCTAATGACCGAGCAGACTGATTCAAAAGGGGGCGTTTACCTGTTTTACGCTGCAACGGCCAACGTAGTCCAGTATCATCCAATTAAAATAATGGACAATTGCTCCTGCAGCCCTGAACAGGACATGAGCAGTGAAAAATCGATGGATGGATTAAAACAAGTGAGAATATTTTGTTTTATCTGCGAGCCAGATGCAATCATCAAAAGAGCCACACCTGGCTCGCGAGCCATAGGTTCCCGACCCCTGTAATAGAGGGTACAATGTACCCCTGTGATGGTAAATTTTATGTCTCAGGACTGACAGACCCTCCAATCCACATTAACCATTTGTATCACCCAGACACGCTAAATGTTTTAAATCATTTACTTCTTAATTGACACTCAGACAAGATAATTGTTTTAACCTCCTGTTTCTTAAACATCAAGACTGCATCCTACCCCCCTGGAGGTGTGGTTACACACCTAAAGAACAAAGCCCCCCTCCTCAGGTATAAATCCTCTGTGTTCCTTTTGTTTGTATCTTTTCATACCATTGCCGCTGAATGGTGTGGACTGATCTTTTTCCTTGCAACGAAGAATAAAAACTTAGCCGGCCGGTAGAAAAAGTAAAGTTCTCTATTTCATTGCTCAGAGGTATTAGGAAGGAAGTGATTGAAAACTTCCATAACAATTTGGTGTTGTCGGGCAGGACCCCGTGAGCAGCCGTTCAGGACGAGACACGGAAAGTGACAGGCCATCCTGGAGAAATAGATCATTTCCAGCCTCCAAACCTCAATTAATTTGTGAGACGGGAGGGCTAACCGGTAACACGTCCTGAGTCGCTGCCACTGGGTTTCCAAGAACAGAGTTCAGCGAAGCTCGTCTGGTGAGTGTTGAAATATTGACTTAATGCATTTTCTTTCAAATTTGGATTTTAATTAGACAACAATTGCATTTCTCATAGTCTTCACAGTTGGCCAGCTTTTTAGCTGTTTGTAGCTTATCGAAACAGCTAGCTTTGTTCGTCATTTGGAGCTTAATTCGAAATGTCGCTTTTGCCATTTGTAGCTCAACGAAATGGTCCAGCTTTGTTCGTCATTTGGAGCTTAATTCGAAATGTCGCTTTTGCCATTTGTAGCTTAACTAAGTGGTTCTCGTCGTACGACCTCTTCATTCAGAATGGGGAGTAAACTTTCCATGGAAGCGGTTCAGTCTGCGGAGGGGCCAATTGTGGAAATCATGAAAAAGAAATTTGGGGATAAAAGTCTAAATTATTTAAATTTATGGACAAATGAGCTCAGATTCCCATTAGTGGGGGTCCCTTAGTTTAAAAGAAAAAAAAAAAAAAACAGAAAAAACTAGAAGAGAAACTGGAAAAAAAAAATGTTGCTCTCTAAAATCTGTCCCAGTAACCTGACAGGCAGGAACTGGATGTGCAAATTAAGCCTTTGTCTAATCCCAACCCCAGAAGGTCCCACAGCTCTGACAACCAGACCTGGCACCAAAGTCCTTTGTCTTCCACACCTCGAACATGATATATGCATATCAATGGCAACTGCAACCACTAATAAACCTTTCCTGAGTTTGTTTCAGACTTCATGGCCAACAAGGAACTGCAGTGTACCTCTCACCTGTTACCGGAATCTGACGAATCATACGAGGAAGGCTGGTTAAGGGAGAGGTTTGACAAATTCACATTAACACACACTTCTTGGACAAAACATAAATGCTCTGTGTCAGTCTCTCTTACACCAGCTCAATGGAACATCATGGACTATTCAGTCCCACACATCCCACTAGCAAAACACACATCGGATAGCTGGGAAGATTTGAGCCCAGTTATGAAATTGTGTAAGCCTGCGGCCGAAAGGCAACAAACATCTGATAGATATTATTTTTTCACCTTCACTGCAATGTTACTCAAAAAGGGTGACATCTTTTGTGCACACACAAAGAACAGTCAACAGAAAGTATGATGTTAACCTTGTCAAAGATTGTGAAAATGTCATCATTCCAAAATCAGACTTTAAACCTTGCAAGGCTCAATATTCACTTAAACAAAAAGCCATTGATAATATACCACCAGTCTTTGAGTCTCTTAAGGCAGCAGGAGTAATTGTTCCATGTAACGATTCTCCAATACGCACGCCTTTGTTTCCTGTCATAAAATCAGAGGCAAAGCTCAACCAACAGACTGCCGTTTTAGTCAGGATCTGCAAGCAGGTGATGCAACCAACTAATGCAAAATTCTTTTCAGTGGTCAACCTTTCAGACACCTTCAGTGTTCCAGGTCACCCAGGAAGCTAATTCTGGTTTGCTTTCAACTTCAATAGGAGGGACTACCCATTCACACGTCTGTGCCAAAGATACTGTGAAAGTCCCACCATTTGCATTGAAGCTCTCAGACAGTCTTGAACCCTTTGTTCTCTCCCCAGACACTGCTTTGTTACAGTATGTTGATGACCTCATGATCTGCAGTCCGACCAATGAGCAGCCAGCACAGTCAAACCCTTGAAACATCTGGCTAAAACTGGTCACAAAGCCAGCTTGTCTAAACTTCAGTTTGTCTTCTTAGGTCATGTCATCACTTCTGAAAGGAAGACTCTTTCATGCAATTCAGAACCTTCCAAAACCCATCACAATTTTCTTGGTATGTGCTCTTACTGTAGACAGTTCATTTCTCACTATGCCATTCTTGAAGCTCCACTCGCCTCCCTCATTCATGGCAAAGGTCCACACGCAAAACATAAGATCAAATGGACTCCTGAAGCGGAACAATCTTTCACTGAACTAAAACTTGCCTTACAAAGCACTCAAACTTTGGGCCCGTCTGACCCTTCCAGACCATTCACTCAAACAGTAGTTGAAAAAGATGGATGTATGACTTCTGTTTTGTTGCAGGACCATGGAAATAAGCTGCGCCATGTAGCTTATTTTTCTTCAAAACTGGACCCCGTGGCTGCAGGTCTCCCAAGATATATTCAGATATGTGGCGGCAGCTGGAAAGGCAGTTATGGCCTCCAGAGATATTGTGGCCTATTCTGATGTAACTCTCCTGGTCCCACAGGCTGTGTCCATGATTTTACTTGAACAAAAGACTTTTCACGATACGACACAATACTTTTAGAAATGTCTAACATCACTGTCAAGCACTCTGTGTTAAAACCTGCCACCCTCCTTCCCACACCAGATGACGGAACACAACATGTGTTGCTGTCCCCCAACCGGTTTGCTTGCCAAGAACCACCATTTACAAACCCAGATTTGGTTCTCTTTGCAGATGGATCAGCTTCACGTGACCTACAAACGGGTCACAACAGAGTTGGTTTTACTGTTGTCACTAATCATGAAACTCTTCTCTCCAGCTCACTCCCTCCTCACCATTCTGCACAGGTGGCAGAACTGATAGCAATGACAGAGGCATGCAGACTAGCTAACAACAAAGCAGTAACCATCTAATCTGATTCCAGATACGCTTTTGGGTTGTCCAGGATTTTGACACTCTGTGGAAACACAGACAATTCCTAAAATCTAACGGCAAACCCATTCTACATCATGACAAAGTCGCAGCTCTTCTTGATGCCATTTTACTCCAAAAAGTCACACTAACAACACAGGTCCTGTCTCTCAAGGAAATGCAAGAGCGGATGCCGGTGAAAAAGAAGCTACACTCCAACCCACTATAATTGATCCCTGTCACTATTTCCACCTCTCTCACAACGGTGCAATCTATTGCCACACCACAGGAAGATGTGTGGCGAGGAACCGATAATAAGCCTCGTCTACCTAAACATTGTTTCCCTCATTTTGCGAAATTGACACATGTATTGGACCATGTGTCTAAAGGGGGGATAATGGATGCCATAACCCAGCACTGGTTCACCAAAGGATTTTCAGTTCATGCAGCAGAAGATCAGTCAACCGCGTATGGTTTGTGCAACGCATAACAGGTAAAACCAAAGCAGTCACACACATCGCTCACCCATCACCAGACAGACCATTCGAACACTTAATGATGGATTTCATAGAACTGTCACCAGCAGAAGGAAAGAAATGCTGCTTAGTAATAGTTGACGTGGTAAAAATAGATTGAAGTATTTCCAGCAAAACACCAGAGTAGCCAAGTGGTAGCAAAGGCTCTGCTAACAGAGATTACTCCCCATCTGGGAACTACAACTTCACCAAAATTGAGCAGCGATAATGGCTTTCATTTTGTCAATTCTGCAATAACCCAAATTAGTGAATTTCTTACCATTAACCTCAGACAACATTGTGTATAACACCCTGCCAGTAGAGACGTTGTCGAACGAGAAAATGGTACTCTGAAATCAAAATTAATTTTGGCAGACCTCCATCTCTGGGAGTAAAACCTGTAACCAGGCCACTCCCCTCCACTGGCCTATGTGAGGATATATGCTACAATATTGCAAAAACGTATTCTCTCTCTCTCTGCAGACTTCCAACCTGGGCGGCGAGAAACGACTTCAGGAGGAAGCACTGGAATTCCAAACAGTGACGAGGTCCATTCTGACAACGCATACCATTGCGAAGATAGCCGAGTGGGCATCGTGGGTTCACGCCATCCACTGCAGGAAGATCCCCGAGGAAACGGAGGAGGACGGACGAGGACAGACGGTGACAGACGACACGAGGACGAGCAGAGGCCAAAGACGACGGACGGTGCAAGGACGCACAGACGCCAAAGAGGTCGACCCGTGGAATTGGCCCTGTGGATTCAACAAACACCAACTAGACGTGTTCCACCAAACTCCACCATGCATCACCTGCTTCTGATGCTGTCATGTTTGGCACAGCTGATGGAGGCTTACACCTACAAACCTGCCAGGACTGTCACTTTGACAGAAGGTCAAAGTGCAACATTCACCTGCATCGTTTACCCTGAAATTTGGCGATCAGGACGGGTTCAGGCATATTATGCCAAGTATGACAAATACCTATGCAGAGACCCCTGCGGCCCACACGATTGGCATTTGATCGTTGCCACCACTGACAAAACCATTGCTCCAAAGAGAAATCCCCGCTTCACAATAACAAAACTTCCAACGGAGCCCAGATTACCATTTCTGATGTCAAACTCACTGATGCAGGCACGTATTGGTGTGGAATTGAATATCCAAGCTCGGATATGTACAGACAACTCACAGTCATAGTCAATGGGCCACCAGACCCACATGACGCCCTACTTAACATGCTGTCAGATGTTAACACGGTCACGTTGACCTCTGGAATTGAAGACAACCACTCTGACGAATATGAGAACATTATCAAACATATGAAAGATGCCATTCAACTCCCTCCTGTAATAAATGACTCATGGTTCTCTTGGCTGAAATCTTTGGGCCAAGGATGGCCAGCATGGTTTTTAACAATAATAATCCCATATGTAATAATTTTTTCCTTTTGCTCTGCACCTTAATTCCATGTGTATTGAAATGCCTGTCTAACGTGCTAACGAAAAAGATGCCTCATTCCTCCACATGTTCAGGTGAACGCCAATAATGCTGATCAAAATTCAACCTCTCTTCATATTCCTGACCCCGATATTTTACCCCAGCTCAGCCTCTGACTCTGATAACATTTTGTAAAATTTTATTTTATTTTATTTTGAGTTGTAATGTTTTGTTAGTATTTTCTCTGCTCTAATCAACTACCACGATGATACATTTTCAAATCTGCTTGAAATAGCGTACCGGATACTTAAGTTGAATACTTCACTACTTTTTCTTCCCCTTCCCTTGCATTTAGTTTTCATCCATTTTATTTTTCTTAGGGACAGGAAGCGATTGAAAACTTCCATATATTTATTTACTATTTATTTATATATTTTCCATTTATATGTTCTATATTGTTTATATTGTTATTCTAATTTTTTTTTACGATTTTGGCATTTTCATCTTTATCTCTTGCTGCTGCTGCTGTAATGTGAAAATTTCCCCACTTTGGGACGAATAAAGGAATTCTTATTCTTAAAACAGTTACTACTTTGGTTCAAGACCTACCTTGATGATGACTCTTTGATCTGCCTGCCCATCAAATATGCTATCCGTGGGGTAAGACTCAATCTGCTGACGGATGGCTGAGGCAATAGCCGGGACAAAAGCCAGAGGATTAAGGTCTAAATCATCACACAGTATCTCTGCAAACATCTCTGGGGTCATCAGTTTCTCTGCGGAGAAGGCAAAAACAAAATAAAGAGACACAACTTGATGTTTTTCGGTTGCTAGTAGACTTATATTTACCATTCATGTTCCATGTGAAGGTATCTCGCAGTTTCTGTCCGTCTATTTCCATGTCAAGACGAATGGGAACCAGCACTTCTATCTGCGCTGCATTTTCATGGATGACGGCAGGGTCATGATCATCAAAACTGAGTGACAGGTACACAACATTTAGTTGGATTATTTTTGTTTAACCACATATATATTAATTCAATTCTAACCTAACAAAATACTGTGATTAACATCCTTTATCAACATCTATGCTGCTTAAAGGGGGGTTCCACATTTTTTCAGCATTCAAATATGAACTCTCCAACCACAATTGTGAACATCTGTGTGATATAATGCCATCCCATACAAAAATTCCACCAAAATTCTACTTTTATGTAGCTACTTCTCACATTTTGAATAAAAAAAACTCCACTTTATGTATCATTTATTATTGAGAGCATATTGGGTAATGCACTGGATTTCATTCAATAGTGTGGATACATCTATGGTTATACGGTTGACAAAATATAATGCAGTCCAATACTATGACATTTCTTTACATTGATGGTGATAAATGAGTGGATATGTGCAATAGGTTTACTAGCAGGGTTATCAACAGCTCTATATCTCTCCTGTATTTTGTAGAGCAGCTGTTTCTGAAAATGTCTAAATAAAGCTTATAAGCTGATTTACTGAAGACACACTTGTTGTTGACCATCACTCAACTCACAAAGGATATGATTCAACTGCATCATGCCGTTTGGTTTTAAACACAGACGGTGAAAATTGTGTTATTCAATAAAAAATCCAAAAGTAAAATATGTAAATAACTGGACGTTAAAGTGAGGGGAAAAAACAGCTTTCCCACCACAGGGGGAAAGTCCTCTTCTTGTCCCGACCCATTCGGTTTCGGTTAATGGTAGTGGAGGAGGGCACAGCGTCAAGATGGTGAGAGCTGCTCGGCAATGCAGGAACCCACTGACTGCTCTTCTTTGCTTTTTGCTCCCTGAGTAGAAAGAACAAAAAGACAACGATGCTAAGAGGCTCGTTACAGGAGTATGCTAACACATAAGTGTGTTACTTCCATAAAGCTGATTCTCATGAGGCAGATGGGTACAAATAGAATCAATGTAGTAGAAACAAGTGACTTTATGTTTGGAGTGGGTGGGGCCTAAAAATAAATAAAATTAAAGTAAAAATAAAATCTCCCTAAAATACACCAAGAGTTACTAGTAAATGTATTGGACTAAATGCAGATACCCATCTGCAAATTACTATGATGAAAATTAATTAACTAATTGAAAAAAAGCTTTATTAATCCAAGAGATAATTTCAAATTTTGCCGTGTCCCCCCCAATCGATCATAAGCCATCATTTGACATGGTTATTGCTGCTGGCAGATTTGTAAAAGCCTAATACTTATCACACTCTGTTGTTTGAAGGTGATGTTATGTAGAAGGTGGTCAATGGAGCTTTATATAGTCATCAGCTTGTAAAGCATTCTAGTTTGCACAATCAGCTCCAGAGCAGTTCTTTATCAGTTTGTTCAGTTTCTTTGAATCAGGCTATCGTGCTTCTGTCCCAGCAGATGGCTGCAAAGCTGACTGTAAGTGTGTGTATATATATATATATATATATATATATATATATATACACACATATATACACACACACACACACGTTTTATGTTCCCTGTGCGGATTATCGCACAGGGAACATAAAAAGAGCCATGGGCATTCTCGCCAAAGCTCCACCAACTTCGAATTACTTTCCAAGTAATTCGTCCAAGTAGAGTGCATTGTTTCTGCCACGCTCACCACCATGTTGATGGTTTGTGTGCTCAACTTCTCCTCTTCCAGGTTCCATCCATCCATTTTCTGGAGCCTATCCCAGCAGTCAGAGGCAGGGTACACCCTGGACAGGTTGCCAGTTCATCACAGGACCACACAGAGACCAACAAAAACACACAACTCACACGAACAATTTTAGAGTCACCAATTAACCTCACATGCATGTTTTTGGACGGTGGGAGGAAGCCGGAGTACCCAGAGAGAACCCACACATACAAAGGGAGAACATGCAAACTCCACACAGAAAGGCCCCCGCTGGAAGTTGAACCTGGAACCCTCTTGCTGTGAGGCGATGGTGCAACCACCACACCACCGTGCACCGTCCTCGTTCCTTCTTTTGGGTTCTGCTTAACTTTAGCTCCATGCCAACGTGTCTCATCAACACCTCCCCCGCCAAATGCCTCAGAATATGAAGCGTGGTCAGTCCACAACTGGGAAGCATTTGTGAGTCTCATTGGTCAAATTCAGCCAATTTGCCTTAGATCTGGGGCATTTTGTTTGTGACCCTCAACATTTCTCTGGAACATGAAAATCAAGTATTTGGTGCTGAATGCAATTTCTTTGCAGCCATCTGTTGGGGCAGCAGTATTGTAGCCAGTGACTCAAAGAAACTGAACATAGTCATGAAGAGGGCTGCCTATGTGCTGGGGACCGCTGGAGCCCCTCGAGCTGAATTGGCAAAAAATAATGCTACACATCATCCAGATAAAATAGTGATCAAACAACAAACTTTGATTCAATAACAGGCTTCTCCAGCTTTGCTGCAACAAAGGATGGTACAGAGTTTTATCTATTTCAATTCAGTAACATCATCAGGATTATTTCTTCAGACTTTGTCTGTCTTTAGTAAATTCCTACTGATATTTAATAATAGCAGTCACAAACGCCAACATTTTGCTGCTTGTAATACATGTTTTAACAACATTCTGGACCCCACCAATACGGAATCAGTCAAAAGCAGACAGAATTTTACCTGAGGTAAGCTGGGGGCTCTGTGCTGATGGACACCGCCTTATATTTCTCATCATTACCTTCAAAGATCTCTTCACATTCTGAAGCCTTTAACAGAGTAACACTGGTGGCTGTACATAGGCAATGGGCAAGAAAACAAGACACATGTCAAGCTTTTCTAAAAACTTACAAGTTACAAAACATATTTACAAGTCAGAAGATACAAGTCAATTCTACAAGTACAAACCTTTTCTCACACTTTTTACTCACCTTGCCGTGTAACCAATGGCGATGCTCGGTTTAACTCAATCACATTTATCTAATTGCTAACCAATTGGGAAGAGAGAGGGATAAGGGTTCATAAATTAAAAGCAGTTTATTTATTTGCGGTCAGCATTGGTTTCTACGTTATGCTGACTATGTTCATTTTTTTTTAAACTCCAACTATAGTAAGGAAGTTTAGGAGTGAAGTTTGACACCAAAAAGTTATCAGGACTCCCACTTTTGAGAACTTTGGGTGAAAAAAAACAGCAGTTTTTTAACACTTCAAGAGAAGAAAGATCAAGAAATAATACTCATAATACTTAGGAACAAACATTACAAACATATCTTCAGGAATAGTCCTTCAGGCATCTTGAGGGACATTCCAAAGCTCTTCTTTGGATGCTGACTGCCTTTTGCTCTGTTCTCTGTTAAAATGATCTCACAGAATCCATCACTCTCAGAACAGTTGCCACTCGACAGTCCAGTTCTTGTGAAATTTGACAAACCTCAGCCTTTTTTCTTCTTTAAGACTGGAGACCATTTCTTTGTAAAAAAAAAAACGTAGATATATGAACCAAAAGGCCAGTTGCACCTCTCAGGTCCAGTGTTTTTCCAACTTCTTTTAATGACACTGTTTTTAGATACTTTTCATCTGCTGTAGAGACAGAGGCTTACATCAGCATTCACCCTTCTTGGTGTTTTTCCAGTTTTCTTTGCGTTACAACCTATAACTTCTACGTAACTTCATTTTTGTTTAACAGCACTAGTTGAAACTGGTGAAGTGAAAGACAGAAAGATTGTGTTTTAATTTCTAAAACAAATACAACAACAAAAAGTGGTGCAAGCACATGTATTCACCTCCTTTAATATAAAGCTCCTTCATATGACCACGGAGTACCATCAAATACATCATCAAAAAATGCTAAGACAATGGCATCAAAACAGATCTGCCCTTCATCGAAACTTACAGACCAGGTAAGAAGGGACCAAGGGTAACTCTGAAGGAGGTTTAACGCTCGGCAGAGGAGCCTGGTGTACGCCCCCTGCTGGCGGCGCTGCTGCACCCCAAAAATGTATTTACCCAAAAATATCAACTGGGATCAACTGCTCGGTTTTAGCAGGCCTGCCGTTTCTGTCACACAATACTATGCAATATCATTGCAATACTATACCCAGAAAAATGGAGCTACGAATCATGAACTGGTTTTGCTGGTCTTTATTCTTCATCTTGAACACAGGTTACTGTGGGCCTGAGCCAAAACAATAAGGCTATGTTCAGATTTTTTTCAGGCCACTTTTAAATGTGGTACTGAATCGGATACGTATCCGATTTTATTTTTATTTTTTTCTTGAATGCGATCTGAACAGCCAGGTCGCATTTAATGCGACTTTGACGTCATTCTGACCCACGCTGCACTGCTCCGGTCGATGGCCCCAGCACACTGGGGGAAACCCCACCTCTGCCTGAAGCCTCACAGCACCTCCTGGAGATCGTCTCCTTGTGGTAGATTAATATAGTCAGGCATGAGGACCTGGTGCACAGCTTTGCAGAACGCATGCACAATAGCGCTAATGGAGGACTTTGCGATGCCAAACAGGTTGGCTACCCAATATAGCCCCACTCCCACTCGCTTTCTTAAAGAGATGGATCTCCTGAACGACGTGTCTCTTGAAAGTCTCAGGGAGAGGCACTGACAAATGTGATGAAAGGTATTCCTCCATATTCTAAAGTTCTGGAAGAAATCCTGCTCCGTGTAACCAGCCACATCCTGATCCCGCCACTCCTGGCTCCACATGGCGCCGCATCCAAATACTTCTCTATGCGGATGTTGCCGTTATTGCTCCGCATAGAGCCTTCATTAACATCTTCATTTTCTTCCTCCTTTGTAATCTCACAGGTTTCCCAGCTGCCACCACACATTATTTTTAGCAGGGTTCTCAAGTTTTGAATGAAGGCAAGAGTGAGAATCCCACCGGGGGGTCTTTTATTACTTAGATTATTATTAGTGTTGCTCTGCTCAGACTCATGGAAGACGTGCTTGTTTCCTGCCATTTCCATAGCGATAGTTCCAGTGAAATTCCAGCGACATTTATAATATACTTTTTTTTCAGCACAAGAACTATGATGTGTGGCGTGCTCAAACTTG
Organism: Leuresthes tenuis; assembly: GCF_036924035.1. Lineage (NCBI taxonomy): Eukaryota > Metazoa > Chordata > Actinopteri > Atheriniformes > Atherinopsidae > Leuresthes > Leuresthes tenuis. The sequence continues at coordinate 27,439,344 of NW_027325373.1, forward strand.
AGAGTCCTTATTTTTAGCATTTAACCATACAGTCCTGCAGTACCGGTTGCCATGTAATCAATGATCAAGTGTGCATGCGGGTCACTTCAGGAACATGAGCTGTTCACACAGCAATCCGAAGACAGGCCACATTTAAAGAGGTAATGTGAACAGCAAAACAAAATAAATAAATAAATAAAATAAATAAATATATAAATAAATAAATCGGATTTGAGCAGTAAGTCGGAATTGTGCATTCTGCAGTGTGAACGTAGCCTAAAACACGCAATCAAAGCGGCATATAGCGTTATCGACATTAGCTCTGTCATGTCTCTCCCAACACACACACGGTGTGACATACCCCAGACCCCCCAGATGTTCAATGCACTACAAGCGGAAAAAAAAAAAAAAGTAATGGATATCCTCCAGTATTTCCCTGCCCTGGTAATTTTGGGAGGTAAAATTTCTTCCAAAAATCTACATTTCGGCCCTGGCTACTGTCCAGTCCATAAAAGAGTTGTGTATATATTATCAGCTGAATCAATGCCATCATTCACATCTAAATTTGATGGTAGTTTTAAAGCTTAATTTCTTTCCATTATTTTCTTTGAAATAGTTCCTAATCAGATGGATCATTCGATTAAAAACTATCAAACAATTAGACTAACTAATAACAATCAAAACAGAAATATTCAGTCTTATACGTGTGCCATGGACTTTCCAGACATTAAGCAGCCCAAACTCCATTTATGTTGATGCCCTAAGTACAAACCAAAGACACTCACCATGCGATGATGCCACAATTTTCTTTCTCTCCTCAACAGAGGCGAGCCTCCTCCACAAAGACGGATATCTTTTATAGAGTGAGCCTCTGAACATCCGTAGATAGTTTCCAACCTGGACAGCAAAAGGCACATCTTTCAAGTCATAAATAAAAAACAAAGAACCACACAAAACCTACAACGATAACAAGAAAACGTCAGGTTGGCGGGATTTCCCTCATATTAAGGTTACTTATTGATTTTCGGGACACTCTGCTTCTGTGATTTTACCGTCGTCCCTAAAAATCTAATGGTGTGGTTCTACCACTATCATGGCCCACCACATAACCTACTATTTATCTGCATCAGAAGAAACAATAAGAACATTTTACATTTTCTGCTCAACAAATGTCAATGATTGTGTTCAAACTGGCTATTGTGTTGAATCTATAGACTGTGTGTGAGAATCTAAGATTGAATCATGCTTGAATTACTCTAAATATAGGAGGTTCAAAACTGGTTAAGTTACAGTGGTAACACAAAGTGAATAGCTTACGTATTTTCCAAATACAATAAAAGCAAATGTAATTTTTTTTTATTTTTTTTAAAAAACTCGTTTTCACATAACCCAATATGTTTTTACAGCGAACTACAGTTAAACGAGCATTACTCTACAGTGTGTGTGTGGGGGGGGGTTACAATGAAATATAAGGACCTGGAAAGTTGGCTTTCAATTGGTTTGGAGCAACATTGTTAACGTTTCATTTGCCAGTTGTTGGGGGTCATCGTATACTTGAACCCTGCATTATGCTTTCTGGTATTTCTTTGTTTATAATGCTAGTAGCGGGACGCATTAGCATGCTATCGTTACCTAACGACAACGGAAGCCTAGAGCAAGCATGAGGGAACCAAGCACTGGAAGTCAGTGACTATATGTTGACATACCTCTGATCCCACCATGTAAAAATCCCCATCTTGTTCCAGTTGAAATTTAACTGGCTTCTGGCCAAATGTTTTACTCAGAGCCAACTGCATCATAGCCTACTTGTTATCTAGCTAAGTAGCCTTATATTCTTCAATTGCATTCGTAGCATACGGTTTAGGTGGGAAATAAGAATGTCCTTCTGTGAAACTATATACCAGCTTAAAGGAAAAAAATACCACCTTCGTCCATATCTGCTCTGTAAGTGTAAAACGAATGACAAAGGAATCAAGTTAAATTACAATTTATGACAGGTGCTATACAAAGTTGCAGTAGGCCAAGTACTAGAAATCAAAGCATACGATTTTATTAGGGATTTTTCCGAAATATCCTGAACGTCACATCAGACACAACTCTCTGTTCCTTTGAAGCAGTGGGAGAACCTACAAAGCTCATTACCGCCTCTACTGATCAAAAGTTGTTGGGTTTTTGTATTCGCCCCGCTTGGAATTACTCTCAATGGCTTCTTATGTTGTGATTTAACAAAGAAAAGTATATTAAATATAATAATAAATGTGATGTGTATGCATACAGATGTGTATGCATAAATAAGGTTAAAACACACAGTGCAGTACAGAACTGAATAGTTTGGGTATGACTGCACAGGATGGATTCATGAGCTAGTCTGTAAAGCCATTTCAGCTCTTTTAAAAAAAAGATTGAGCTCATCACACTCAGTTCTTAATCTCAGCCTGTTAGTAATACCCACATTAACCCTATGATATATTTTTCTGATTATGTAAGAGAAGAAAAAACATTGGATTAAATGTTTGGGGTACAAATCTAGTACAGCAAAATTATTGCTACAAACAAATAACAGGCTGGACTCCAATTCCTTTTATGAAAGTGGATTGTGTATTACAAGATTGATTTAAGCCTTTTTTGTATAAAATGAGGTGAAACTCTGGATTATGACAACATGACAAATTCTTCTTCTGCAATTTACAATGACACAAGTCTTTCTGCCGACGTGTTGTTTGTTGGAATGCTATCATAATGCAAGAGATTAAACCAAAACATAATTTACAATATACATTTATTATTTTAAAAAGTGAAATGAAAACAAAAAAAGATGCAGTCGCCATCTGAATAAATTCATTTTTATATTTAAATGCTGTCATTTTTCTCTTTCATATTGTTGTATGGCAAATTGTTTTTATGAAACATCACCCGAGCCCAAAGTCTCATTGTCCAAAGTTTGTCTGAAGCCTCAGAGTGATGATCTGGCATCAAGAAGAGTTTCTGAGGATGACTAAAGCCCACATACATAGACAACAGACCATTATCTCCAAACCAGTTCTGGTTTTTTGGCAATCTTTATCCAGAACTAAACAAACATGTCTAAAACAAAGACCATGTTTGACCCCTCCATCCCTTTGAGGGAAGGTCTTCAGAAGTGATCAAACAATCAGGGATTGATCTCGGGGGTACAGTTAACCTCCCAGGCGCTGTCCTTCTCCCCAGGCAAACCCTCCTGGCCGCTCCTCAGGCAGGGGATTGTAGTTGGCATCTTCTTCTGGAGTGTCAAACAGCATTTTTCTATGAGAGGTACAACAGCAAGAATATAAGGGATTCTGAAGAAGCCAAGAACTGCTCAGTAAACAAAAATAACCTTAAATTCTCTGCAAGACTGGTGATGTGTAGATTGGCTGTCCATGAGAATCATCACTAAGGCAGTCAGACAAACATTCTGTGTATAAAAATCTAAAAGTAGATGTCAATATTTACATTTCAAAATATTGTCGTTGGGAGTTCCTTAATCTTTGCATGCCTATGCATGTTCAAAACCAATACCAGATTTTTGTCCAAGGAAAACAAAAGCTTAAGACCTACATGATAGATGGGGTCTTAAGCCACCTTCCACCACCTGGCTGGTTGGGAAAAACGTCCTCCAGGAAGAAGTACACATGACCAACAGCAATACCTAAATTATTTAAATAAACAAAAAAAAGTTACAAAAATTATTTAACTACAATTACTCTTCATAATGAACACCACCAACTTCACCAGTTTCTTTTCACTAATATAATAGTTCTAAATAAAACCACAATAGGCACCTAAAAGATCCACAATGATGGAATTGCCCAGCAGAAGTGAGAATCCCATTAGCACCCAGGGCAGGAACGGAGCCTGAAAATTGAGCAGGCCAAAGAAATTCATGCGAACATTTGGGTTTCTTCGACTCCACACATACACAAGCATGATGGTGAATGCTTGACCCAGAAATACAAGATTCACAAACATGCCAAATATCTGAAACCTTGTTAAAGATACAAAGTAAAAGTCTCATCATCAACAGAAGTGTTGCCATTTGACTACTGATCTAAGAGTAATTCAGATTGCTATTTGTTATTTTCTGCTGATAAAAGATATGTTCCACTGTCCCCTTCCAAGAGAAAAACCACAACAGTAACAGTATTTATGAGAATGACCATACTTTCAACATTGAACTGAAAAAATGACACTTTTATCCCATTTGTACAAAGCCAGTGTTAATGGTTTCACTTTGTTCCAGCCAATACTTGGTATGCTAAACATGTAGTTTAACAGTGTATTGTCTTAAAGGTGAAGAAAAAACCATCTTCTCAATTTCATCTTCAAGTCATGCTGTATTGTTTGTATCTCAGAACTGGGGAGTTTAAACACTCGCTATTTGTAAACACAAACATCAGTGAGATTTAGCTCATATTAGCTAAATCTGTGGAATTCTATCATTTGATTTACACAAATTACCAACAACCATGAAGATGTAAAGTGTTTGTTACTCTGAGGCAAAACAAGAAATACATATAAATAAAAACAAGATATAATACCAAAAAACTAAACTTGAGTATACATAACTATAGAGACACCTTTTGTAACAAGTATAGCTGCATGTCTCTTAGGGTATCTGTCTACGAGATTGCCACACCTAGCTACTGGCAATTTTTGCTCATTCTTTAAGCCAAAACTGATCCAGCTCCTTCAAGCTCGATGGGTTTCGCTGGTGTACAACAATCTTTAAAAAATGCCACATATTCTCATTTGGACTGAGGTCTTGACTTTGACCAGGTTATTCCAACACATTTAAATGTTTCTCCCTAAACCACTCCAATGTTGCTTTTGCAGTATGCTTGGGGTCATTGTCCTGCTGAAAGATAAATCTCCATCCTAGCTTTAATTAGACTCAATCCCATAGCTGATGCAAAGGCCTATTATATTTCTGGCATCATCTTTCCTCTCCTAAATTAATCACTTTTTTGAGGGCTTGAACGTTCCCCAAAAGTCATGAAATTTGGCGCACATTCAGAAGGAAATGGTTCATTAGTGACATCTAATGAGACAGCCCAAAACTGTGGAACATTTTTAAATTTATGTGCAATTTTGTCTTTTTTAATTTAATTTAATTTATTTTTACAATTCATCCCATTTTAATGAATTCCTTCAGATTTGATCTTATCAGCCTGAAATTTGGTCAGTATAGCAACCTTTCAGATGGTGAACGCGACATCATGATGGCAGAGTATCTGAACATGTTCTATGTCACTTCGAGGTGAAGTCACCAGAAGCTGCTGCATCACACCTCCAGAAGCTACATTCCCCCAATGGTGGAAGGTGAGGTGAAGCTAAGACTCGACGAATAACTTTTCCTCTATAGAGATATGAAACATAGTTGATATAATTTTCGATAGATTACATTCGCCCATCTTATGACAGACAATACGAATAGCCAATGACAACGAGAGTTGCGCCGCACTAAACCAATCACGTGGCTGGAGTAGAGCCATGCCAGCAGTTCGTCATGGCGTTTGTTTGTGCTGCTGCAGTCGTATAAAAAAAGAAAAAGAAAATGAATGCTCCCTCGGAAGAAACGACAGAAGACACAGCCCAAGGCGAAAGGGATGACCCGAAATGTTCGGTGGTGTGGAGGGATTTTGGTTTTTTGAAGTCCAACACGACACAGAGTAGTGTGCACTGCAAATTATGTTGAGCACATGTTCCAAAAAAGACCTGAAGCAGCGCCACCTGTTTGAACACAGAGAATGCAAACTTTTACAAACACAGCCCGGAACCAGTGTTAATCTTCCCTTAACAACGCCCGTGCAGCAGCAACAGAAGACCATAGAGTCTGCTTTATCCAGCGCCATGCCGTGTGACAAAAACTCAGAGACACCATGATATTACAAATGCAGCAGCTTATTGTATTGCAAAAGACATGCTACCAATAAGCACAGTGGAAAATAAGGGATTCAAGTGGATGCTAAAAGTTATGGACCCGATATATATCGATATCAACTGATATGAAAAAAATATGATATGACTTTTTCCCCATAATCGCCCAGCCCTAGGTGAGGTGCACACTAAAGACGGTAAACTTGAGGAAAATAATGGAACACTATCATATTGCAGGATGTGTGACTGCGCGGATCAGCTGGCTGAAGTCTTTCACAGGATCTTCAAACATTACCTATGTCAGTCAACTGATCTACTCTGCCTAAAGTAATCTATTATTGTCTCACTGTCAGAAAAGTCCAAAATCAGACCACGATACCTCCTCAACTCTTAGCCTCATTACTGGGTCCCCACAAGGAGATATAAATGATGGTTTTATTATAAGTAATGTATAATTTCTTGGTCAAAGTTTACTTAAAAGCTCATAATCTGTAAATCAAAATGCTTTTTTGAATCATTCATGAGAAGGATACAGTCATCAAAAGCCCACCAAAGAGGAACATGAAGACAAAGTCAGCCGTGCGTCCCCTGAAAGAGCCCTCCTCTAACATACGACAGTATCTGTACCTGAAAGTAGAGGGTTAAGGAAACCTAGGTACAAAGTCTGTACAGTCATCAATTTGTAAGAAACAAAGAAAAGCTCATTTTGTTTTAAATAAATTCATCTGACAATAAGTACATTGTTTACAATGGATCGGAAAGATATTCATCCCCCGTTGGCTATTTTCCAATCTTTTTTTAAACTTACAAGCTTTTATTAAAAATTTGTGTAAAGAAAAGTAATGCATGCATCTTGTTATGTTTATGTATTTAGCAGACACTTTTATTCAAAGCGACTTACAGGTAGGCAGATAGGATAAGGGGGTCTTACCTAAGGACCCCTATTGGAGACAATACCTTTCATGCAGGGGATTTGAACCCAGATCTCACACACGAAAGGTGGCAATCATACCACTACACCATCCAGTCCATCTTAATCCACCCCCTTTTCTATGAAGCCCCTAAATAAGATCTGGTGCTACAGATTACATTCAGAAGTCCCCTTGGACTTGTGTAAATGTCTTTTGATTTCAGTATATTTTAACATCTGTTCTGAAAGGACCATGAGTCTGCAACAACACTTATCGAAAGATACCAACAAGCAAGCAGCCTCATGTAGCTCCTCAAACAGGAAAGGGACAAAGTTGTGGATAAGGACAAATCAGAGTTGGGTTATATTAAATACCAGGAACTTTGAAAATTCCACAGAGCAAAATTAAACCCATAATCAAAAAATGGAAATTATATGGCACCACAAGAAACCTAAAGAGGGTCAAAGAGGGTCATCCTCCAAAACTCCAATTCAGGCAAGAAGGGCATTAATCAGAGAGGCAACAAAGAGACCAACAGTATCCTTGAAAGAGCTGGAAAGCTCTACAGCAGAGACTCGCGTATCTGTTCATAGGACAACCATAAGCTGTACACTCCAAAGAGCTGGTCTTCACTAAGGTTTGGGCGGAAAAAAAGCCACAAGAACACAAAATAAGAGTTTCCTAAAAAGCATGTCAGAGATGCCCAAACATATAAAAGAATGTGCTTTGGTCAGATAAGACTAGACTGGAATTTTTTAGTCATAAAGGAAAACGGTTGGTCTGAAGCAAACTCAATACTTCGCATCTCCCCAAAAACAACATCCCAACAGTGATGCATGGTAGTTGCATCATCATGCTGTGGGGATGTTCATTAGCAGGGACAGGGAAACTGGTCAGAATAAAGGGAATGATGGATAGCCCTAAATACAGAGACATTCTAGAGGAAAACTTGTTTTAGTTGTCCCAAGGTTTTAAACTGGAACAGAGGTTTTACAATGACTATAATCCATCCAACTTGAAGGAGATGGAGCAGTTTTGCTTTGAAGAATGGACAAAGTGACTAGATGTGGTAAGCTCATAGAGCCATGCCCTCAGAGACAAACAAAGTACCAACTTTTGGAGTTGAGTACCCATGCACACCTTTTTGCTTTTTAATTAAAAAAATTAATTGTTGGGTTTTTTATTCTATCCATTTCACTACACTTTTGGAGTTTACATTTAAAAGCCCCAACAAAAATTAATTTACATTCCAAGCTGTAACCCAAAAAATAAGAAAAAAAGAACACATTGCAAGCCACCATATCTGTACATGTAGGCTCTTTTCATTGTTACTTCATTGCTAAAGCCACACTCAGTGTGAGCTTCTCCATTGAACCTGAAAGTGAAATATGCAAACTCACTTCATATTCAAAGTACAAAAAAAAAAAAGAATTAAAAAGGATACAGAAAAATCATATTGAACAGGAAATTGAAGCCAACAGGACCAAAAAACAGAAAGTTGGTTATAAGTCGCCATACCTAGGGAGAGAGAGATAAAAACAAAAGAGAACATTCAGATGTGGATATCATGAAACTAATTCAATTTCATTTTCAAAAACAGAAATTCAACTAACTGTCAGATAAATCTTTCGTCTCTCTTAATCAATTATTAGGATTTGACTTCATAGGACTTTTTAGGTAACTTAGTCAAGAGAGTTGAAAGAAATGTAAATGTGCCCAGTATTAGTAGCTGCTTTTACACATGCACTGCAGTTGAAATGTTGACATGGGGGATGTGTGATAGCATAAGTGGCTGCAACATTTGCTCTGGACTTCTTGCAAAACTATTTTACCCAGCTCACTAGAAAAGTTCCTGGAATATCAGCAGATCAGACAATGTATGAACGTGTCCGATTATTTGCTATTGCTGTGTGAGTGAGTTTGTGTGTGTGCTGGGAGCGTCCTTTCTGCCCTGCTGTTGTCCATTCACTTCTCGCTGTTGTAGATATGCACAGATAAATGCATCACTCACACAATAAGGAGCCTCAACTGCTATTCTAAACATTTAAATAAATCCCAGCAGTCTCCACAGCGTCATTTCTGCATCATGTGCGGCCTCCTGTGCCCTGTGTACACCTTTTCCCCCACACCCTCTCCCTCACATTTTCACCTAGGAGACCACACCTCCAGCAGAAAGCTTCCTGCAATAATGTGCTTGAGTGAACAACATCCGCAAATGTCTGCTCAGTACACAGCACCTCCCCAGGTTTCATGCGTAAAAACAACTGAGTGAGATTACTCACCTGGTAATTTCTTAGAATCAAATCTGGATTGAAGTACAGCTGAAATGGAGTGATGATTTCTAGTTGCTACAAGAAAAGACAGATACAAATATAATGTTAAAAGCAATACAACAATCAAGACATTTCAAACAATCAATCAAAACATACACACACACACACATATATATATATATACATCTCATGATGTAGACTGTGAAGTTACTGTGAAAGAGTAAGCATATCATTTTTACAGCAATATTTGTGAGCCTACAGGTACACATTAGACATATGTCTAGCAATCATCAGACAACTATGTATTATATTTCATAGAGATAACATTTTTGGTTTGCAAGCTACAATTAAGAAAGGAATAGTAAATAAATAATGAAGTAATAAATATTTGATTTGAAATAATAATTCCCAGACCCACTTAAATGCTACCTTACCAGCATTCACAGTAAATAACAATGACGGACAGAGACGCGCACACACGCACGCACACACGCAGACACGCAGACACACACACACACACACACTTACATACGGAGAGAGAGCTAAGCAACAGAAAGACAGTTTGGCAGACACGGGTAACGTTCTTTCACCGTTTAAATATTAGCCATGTTTTTTTGTCACGGCTATTATGGCTCTGTAACTAGCTTGTATTGGCATGAACAACAAAGCTAACTTTCTAGATAACCAGTTTCCGACACGTATCCCTTACGTTGCAGCTGCAGCCAAACCGTCAAGCTAGTGGAAAAGAAACGTACGTGCTCTTAAGCAGCACAATATGTCCAATCGGCCACAATGAGCACTTGAATTTGTCTTACCACTGCAGCAGTTGTGAGGACGCAGGCTGTTGTATAAGCCCTAGTAACAATAGGAATTTGTAAATACTCCTGCTGTAGAGTTTGATAAGCCATTTTGGATAGAATGAGAGCTTCCGGCACTTTCAAGACGCGTCATTCCACAATGCAACGAGTGTTGCGTTCATTTACGTAAGACAAATTTCTAAGCATGCACAGCATCCACCACTGCATTTCAGAAGATATTTTATTTTAAAAGAAATCTATAAAAATTAATCGTTATTTCAAATTATCGCAATAACGAGCCTACGAATTGAACTTTTGTATTTGAGTCAAATGATGATACTCGAGTGTCAAGTACCGAAATTTCATCAGTCATTCCAGCGTTTAAGAATCGTTTGAAGTCGCGTTGCTATTGAACGTTACTACACCATTTATTGATCTTTTGAGAGTAGGGCTAGAATAAATTTGGTGTTGTTTTGTAAACCCACTGCTATTTTCTACTTGTCTTCATGGTTTTACTGGCAAAGAACAAAAAGTTTTTGTTTAAAGAACAAAAATTAACAACTTTACACTTTGAAAAAAAAATTAAAATTAGAAACGTTAAGACGCCTAACCCTTTACATAGCGCACCTTACGATTAACGATAAGGACCCATGGGGACACAGGTGACAAACAAATGATTGAAACTAAAATAAATTTACCAAAATAATGGACAATATAACAATACTAGATTATTGTTTTTTTAGAAATGTGATCTATGTACGTCAGGTCTGTTATATCCATTTTCTATACCCGCTTAATCCGTCGGTCGGGTAACGGGGAGGCAAGAGCCTAGTAATCGAGGTACAGGTCCATCACAGGGCCACGCGGAGACAAACAACCACACACACACTCACTCACTCCAAAGGATAATTTTTTTTTAGAGACACCAATTAACCTAACATGCATGTTTTTGGAGGGTGGGAGGAAGCCTGGAGAGAACATGCAAACTCCACACAGAAAGACCCCAGCCGGGAGTTGAACCTGGAACCCACTCGCTTTGAGGCGACGGTGCAACCACCACACCACCGTGCAGTCCGACAGCAAATATATTCCTATTACTCCACGTCAGAAAAAAGACTCATAAAACTGACAATAACTGACATCAACTGACATAACTCACATTTAATTTGTCATGTGTGGCGACACTGATGAATTAGAACGCACACACAAATAACGTTCTATTTCTGGTCAACGGTCAACAACATGGACAACGGTTGTTGTCATGAAAACGAAATGTATGTTCTGTCAGTTTTAATAGTTTCTCTTTTAAGTGGAGTAAGGAGATGAATAAATAAGAGACGTCTCTTTCTCTTCAAACTCTACACACGACAACAACTGATGTTATGGAGACTAGTAATATAACGGAATTTGTGTGTGCGTTCTAAATCATAAGTGTCACCACACCATACCATTACCGTCTAATTTTAGGATTTTTATGGCCAGTTTGGTCCAATTCCATCCTATTATCGAATATATGTCCACAAAGTGTGGCCCCTACTGTACGTAGATACTATACTAAAAGCATTATAGCACCAAGATTACAGGCAACATAGGTGTTTACAATCCATTACAGTACATAAGCAGATTAAACTGGTTCATAACAAGAGATATTATAGCATCAAAGATTACAGTATCAAAGGTTGTAACTAAATCAAAGCAAAATCTGAAGTAATAGAAAAATAGCAATGCAGAAAAATATGACTGCATTTTCCGTGGAGTAGACGTGCAACTTAATTTCCGTCTATTGGTATCCCAAATCAGTTTTTCATTATTGTATTGTCCTGTCTAGGGGCCCACATTGTCCATGCTCAAATCTCTAAATCTATTCCAAGCGTGGGGGTCCCTGGTGAAAAAGGTTGAGATGGATGGAATATGCTGCACCAAAGCGTCATCTGTGGCTTCTTTTTCTTTCCTTTGTTTTCTTTTAGCTGATCCACTGAACGCCCGCTTCTCCATTAAAAAAACACACTATGTTTAACCCCCAGCCTAGTCATTGTGTCATCACACATTACTGATTAATCTTAGAATTTCTAAAACATTCAAATTATTTTATTAATAATACTACATTTTCAAAACCACATTCATTCCAATATTTCTTTAAATTGTACCAAAAAAAAAACAAAACAACAACTCTGAAGGCCAAGGGCCCCTATTGGTTCCAGGGCCCTGGGCATACACACACTTTTCCCATGTGGTAATCCATCTATGGGCAACGCCACTGCAATAGTAGTTTTTTCAACAAAACAGCTGATTAAAACTTCAGGAACTGTACTAAAGTGAAAGTAACCCAAATCAAGCTAAATCAATTATAAGAACAAACCATCACACACACAGTCAAATCAAACCATAGAATGTAGACAATGTAAACTACTATACTCTCCTTGATCTCTTATCTGTAGCCCCCTTTTTCTTTTTTCCTTTTTAGCAACTTGGCAATCTACCATGTGCTTGGTCACAAAGCTGCTTATTTGTGGTAAATAGCTTTTCAGAAAGGCATTCTTCAATTCCATTCACTAATTTTGTGTATCCTTCTACACTGAGATTTCCTTCAAAACCAAACTTCTTTTCCCATCTTGTCTAAGTAGCCTATTTAATATTATCTGGGTCCCATTAAAACATGTATTTGACATTCCCATCTAATTCCATGTTTGCTTTAAAACAAGTATTCCCCATTTTCTATCCCTTCAGTAGCCAACCAGTTTGAATGGAGTGGACTCGAGCAACTGGTCCGATCAATGCTTTTGTTGTCACGTTTAGGTTTCCCCCATCTGTTGTTTCACTTACATACTACTGAATGTCTACCACCCAACACATTTTATATACACATAATATTCATATACATACAAACAAACAATTATTTATCACGATTTGTCATCTCTGTTTTTAACATACACACAGAGTTATTTATTCCTGTAGTCTTCACACACCGACTATGGACTCATTAACATTTTAACCTGTTTTGCAGATCTTAGTTGAATATTACACATTAATATTGAACTTTATTGGATGAGCAGGTCTTCATTGCATTCAATGGCCTATATGCAAGCATCTATGTAAGCTGTTCTTCTTTGCATTTATCAGCAGCAAACAAACCTTCATTGCACATGCATATGGAAAAATCCATCCATCCATCCATCATCTACTGCTTCTCCGGGGATTGGGTCGTGGGGGCAGCAGCTTGAGCAGAGAAGCGCAGACGTCCCTGTCCCCGGCCACTTCCTCCAGCTCTTCCAGGGGGACCCCAAGGCATTCCGAGGTCAGCCGAGAGACATAGTTGTGGATGCACCTAGAAATTCTGTCCATAAAAAAAGGTGTGGCGCTACAGTAACACGTCACTGTTGCAGACGGTTGTGTCACATCAGTCCTGACCAAGGTCCCCCGATTTATGTGCGAATGCAAAATGAAACAGTTCCCTTGGGGAATGGCAGTTCTTATAACTAAATTCGAGGTGGATAGTTCTTAGAACTGCGTTCTTAAAACTCTCTGTCTGAATGCGCCTATTCCCAACCCGGATAGGGCATTCCACCCTTTTCTGGCTGAAGACCTGGTCTTGGATTTAGAGGTGCTGATTCTCATCCCAGCCACTTCACACTCGACTGCGAACTGCTCCAGTTGAGACGCTAACAGAACCACATCATCAACCACAAAAAGCAGCGACCCGATTCTGAGGTCGCCTAAAAGTTGTGGATGCACCTAGAAATTCTGTCCATAAAAAAGTTGTTTTCTTCTCTCCTTACCTTTCGCGGGTTTTATTGTTGAGTGTGGCGCTACAGTAACACGTCACTGTCGCAGACGGTTGTGTCACATCAGTCCTGACCAAGGTCCCCGACTTATGTGCGAATGCAAAATGAAACAGTTCCCCTGGGGCAGTTCTTATAACTAAATTCGAGGTGGACAGTTCTTAGAACTGCGTTCTTAGAACTCTCTGTCTGAATGCGCCTATTCCCAACCCGGATAGGGCATTCCACCCTTTTCCAGCTGAAGACCAGTCTTGGATTTAGAGGTGCTGATTCTCATCCCAGCCACTTCACACTCGACTGCGAACTGCTCCAGTTGAGACGCTAACAGAACCACATCATCAACCACAAAAAGCAGCGACCCGATTCTGAGGTCGCCTAAAAGTTGTGGATGGACCTAGAAATTCTGTCCATAAAAATTATGAACAGATATTCCTCCACAGGTTCACCTGGAACAGACTAGAAGGAAGAGATCTCTCTACTTTTTAACATTTGTATTCTTATAAGGTTTCTTCTCTTTCTTCATCCATCCATCCATTTTCTATACCGACAGTCTGTTAATCGGGTAGCGGGGGGGCTGGAGCCTATCCCAGCAGTCATCGGGCGAAAGGCGGGGTACACCCTGGACAGGTCGCCAGTCCATCACAGGGCCACATAGAGACAAACGAGACAAACAACCATGCACGCTCACACTCACTCCTACGGACAATTTGGAGTCACCTCTTTCTTCATCATGTCTGGTAAATGGTTTTAACTGTGGGAGTACAAATGGTCATGCATTATCTCAAATGGCGTTAATCCTGTGCTAGTTGGAGTAATATGCAGGTTGAGGACTGTGGTAAACAGAAAACACAAATTTTTCCTGTTTCTTCCATGATTTTCTTCAATCTTGACTCAGTTATTCTATATCCTCAAAGTTTACTTACACTTTCTACCCATCCTGCTGATTGTGGGTAATATGAACAGTGGATTCTAAGGTCTATTTTTAAGTTCTTTGTCATCAGGGAGATGACATTGTTTACAAAGTGTGTCCAATGCTCACTGTAGATGTTTCCGTTATTCCAAATCTAGGAAATATTTCTTTTACCCATGCTTTTTCTACTGAGAGTGCATCTCCTTATGCGCATGGAAATAATTCAACCCATTTGGTAAAGACCTTTACCAAATGGGTTGAAAGACCTCACTTGGCAGAATTGTTTTCCTTCACATTCACATTCATTTAGTTTTGGATTTATGAAATCCATACAATAATGAAATAATGAAATCCATACAAATGTGTTGAAAAGGGTACACTGGCTTAGGGAATTATCCTTATATTCTTACTTACATTACCCTGTGGATTGTGTTTTGCACATATTTGACCTGTTAGACAAAAATGTATTTATTTATTTATTGTTTATTTATCTATTTATTTTTTGAGGAATTAGTACAGCCATATGTTGTAAAAACCTTATTTGTTATTATTGCTACCATACCTCCTGTTGAGACATGACATAGTCCATGACTCAATACTGCAGCATATTTAAACAAGCTTTTTGTATGAGCAGCACATTTACAAATTGCTACTTTAGCTAGACATTGAATAGCATTTAATAATGCTAAAATCAAGTCTTTATGGTTTATAGATTTACCTGTTGATGTCATCATACCTCTGTTTTTCCATTGCTGTGCAAACACATGTATAGTTGATAAAGCATACTGACTGTCAGTGTAAATATCAACGACCTTTTTGTTTCCTAATTTACAAGCTTCAGTTAAAGCTACCAATTCAGCTGCTTGAGGAGAGTAATTTTTTGATAATGGTCTTTTTAAGAGAACTTCAGCTTCGGTTACAACAGCAAATTTTGTAACGTTTGTGTCATTATGGTTTTCCCTGCTTGACCTGTCAACAAACATAGTTATTTCTGCGTTTTCATAAGGTATATTATTCAAGTCTGGCCTGGGTAAAACACTGATAGTTATTTCTGATATGCCTCTGACTCTTTGGACTTTCATATACATTCTGTAGCGAATTCAGGTTGGGCCTGGTTGTCTCTTCATTCTGAAGAAACTCTTAAACTTTAGTCAGCAGTTTGCTGAGCATATAAAAATGAGGAAAGTCCACTTTTTCACAAAGTTTTCAAACTGTTTTCATCTTCTAAAAAAAAAGAAAAACGCTGTACCAAACTAGGTTGGGCCTTGACACATTCACATTGGTATGAGCGCAGCACATTGAGAACAAGATTTCAGCAAGCCTGTGCTTCTTTCACCCTATAGATGCAGTGGAGCTGGAGGGGGAACGGATCTCGACATGTAAACAGACCTCGACACAGCATCTGTCTATTTTGTCATGTCACATTCAGATATTGCTTCAGAGTTCACATTAACAAGACCTTTTTTCTGTTCAGTCGCATTGTCAACTTATTCCTTTGTACATACATAATAATTCATAATAATTCTGGATTAATCGCATACATCACAAATGCAACATAAACACTGAAATACAGTATGCTAAGTGAACTTGGCTAATGCTTTGCTGCAGACTTATGATGGCTAGAATCAACAGCAAACCAGCCTCTATGTTTGGTCAGAAATAGTAGCTATGGGTCTGAAATATGAAGGAATGCTAGTCTTATGCATGATTGCTATTACTGAAAAATAAAATGTGGACCATGATGAGCTCCTCCCCAGGTTGTGTGGGGTGACTATATAAAGGCTCAAAATGGCTCCATTCAGCCTCTTGCGGAGCTGGTGTGGTTACCTGATCAAGGTGGTGAGTAGGGTCCCCATCCTGTGTGTGAAATCTGGCTTCTCACTAACATGTGTTGTGTTGTTTTGTCTTTTAGGTTTACTTGCTGTTGTGCTGTTTTGTTAGTTTGTTTTGTGCAGTTCTGCTATACAGTTTTGGTTTGTTTCACTTTGTTCTGTTCTGTTTTGTGTAGTTATTTGTGTATTCAGTTTGGTTGGTTTAAGTATATTTTTGTCCCATTTACATTTGTAATATTGTTTTATGGATTAAGTTGCCGGTTTTGTTAACCCTCTTTGTTTGTTGTTCCTTTGAGCTTCAGTGTGGCCTGATTGTCATCAGGTGGGAGGCTGGGCACCGTGGGGGGGGCCTCACTTCCCATTTTACATGCAAGTAGACACTGGGGCACTTCTAGTGTGGTTGTAGTGGTTTCTTTTGTTTGTAGTGTTGCATCCCAGGATAAGGAGGGACACCCACACCCAGTAGTATGCCTCCCACTGAGGCTCCAGCCCACTGATTTTAGTTTTCTGTTGTTATTTGGATTTTAGCATTGTTGTAGTTGACCTTTTAGCTTCCTTTTAGTTAATAAAAATAATTGTGTTTAACCCTCTTTCTTTCTCTGCAGCAGCAGTTTTACTTTTGCTTTGTTCATCAGCATTTTCAATAAATAGATTTGTCTTATTTACTCTACTGTCGCTGCCTCCTCAGTCACGACCCTGTGTCCTTATAAGTATTTGTACTCCAGTTGTTATATCTCGGAGTGCAAGTCCCCAGGTGGCGTTGTTGGCCCTACAACTCCTTCTACTACCCCGCTCCTTGCCACATAAAGTAACTAGCAAGCTCGGACCAGTTACTTACTAATAACATAACTCTAAAGTCTGAAGATAGCTAGGAGCTAACATAACATTTTTATTTTACTAACGGTCGCGAATGTTACCTGGTTATGTGGGCATAGGCATTCATGGAAGAGAACTGCTAGTGAGCGAACTGTTTCAAATTTACCCGTATTTAACAACTGACATTTTAAACAAGGGCTCACCTGCAAGCGATTTGTGAGCATCATCTTGCTGTCTCTTCTTTGTCTTTTCCTCCTGAGATTCTTGATCACTTTCTTGAGGCCATGTCCAAACACAGTTGTCCATCAATCTTGAGCTTGAGGCATAATTAAACAGACAACTGGGAGCTGGGAGTGAGGGGCACCACAGGGTAAATTGGAGAGAGGCATATTTTTTGTGTTTCTGTAAATATGTTAATTCTGTATTACTGATATCTATTAACATACTTCATATGTCTACATTTCTAAATGTTGTGATAATTATGATCATGCTGAGTTTTTGCTTTGAGTTTTCATTAGCACCATGTTTGGTGCCCTACGTGTAGTGCGTGATGCACATGCCGGAAAAAAATGGATTTCATTATAAAATTAATTTATTCAATTAAATTAACCTAAAACTGCCTTGTTCTTCATATTCATCATTGTTCACAAATTTCAGTGATAAAACTTCCTTGCATTAAAAAGGATAACAATAATTCTCCAGAAATGTGAGTAAGGTTTTCTTGACCAGTTATACACAAACTATGAAATCTATTCCTTCAATCAAAGTAACATGAAACTGCTCTCTCCTTTACATTTTTCACAAGTTAATTGATAAAAGTTATATTTCCTTGGATTTAAAATAACCTCTGTAATACTCCAGAAATCCTTACAAAAGCTTTTCTCTTCCACTTAAGCATAAAAACAAATTTAACTATGAAATTAATTTGTACAATATTACTGTAGGCATACTGTGAATATCTCTCTAATGCAGACCATATACCTTTAATTATAAGATTTATTTCATAACAAATTTAATGAAAAACCTATAAGAGCAGGGGGACACAGTGAGCAGACACACAGGCACAAGCTCTCCCCCTCAGCAACTGCAACGGGTCAGAAAATATGCAAATGAGGTCCAACTCGGACCAAACAAATAAAAACGTTTCTATAACGACTAAAACACACCAAAACCTTAAAGACAACCTGACGCTACAATTACAGGACGTTTTCAACTAAACAAACAACTTTTAAACACCCCAGCTTAATTTAATGACAGAGAGCATCCCTCCACATCTTAACATCACACCCACGCACCAAGAAATGCTGTATATGATCATACACTGTGCGTCGTAAATTAAGACCCCCCCTGCTACAACAAGTAAACCGGAACTATGTGCAATATCAATAAATAAAAATGTTTAAATAAAACCGAAATACAGACACTATCACATAGTTTTGAGAATGTTCACCTTGCTAATAACAAAATAAACATTTATAATATGATCAAAATATTGGCACAGTCTGACACTTTCCAATGGGCACACCACAATCCTAACAGTGGTTGACCGGTTTAGCAAGATGGCTCACTTTGTGCCCCTGTCCAAACTCCCTTCAGCAGAACTGGTCCTCCAGCACATCTTCCAGCTCCATGGTCTCCCTACTGATGTGGTCTCTGTGGTCTCTGACCACATCAGTGAATTGGGGCCCCAATTCACATCCGTTTTATGGAGGGAGTTTTGCACCCTCATCTGGGCAGCCTGTCGTATGGTTTCCATCCCCAGTCTAATGGCCAAACTGAGAGGGTGAACCAGGAGATGCAGACGACTCTACGTTGTGCCGTATCCAGGCCCCAATCATCCTGGTGTCAGCAGTTACTGTGGGTGGAATATGCCCATAACACCCTTAATAGTTCAGCCACTGGTTTGTCCCCATTCCAGTGCGCTTATTTCAGCCTTTTCTCTCGTCTCGGAACCAATGACAAACCTGAAACACATGAATGACGGTGAGGAAGTGCATGGGAAAACCTGGCAACTAAATACTGATAAGTGATGGAGTGCAGCTGAGAAAAAAACACAGGTGACGTGGATGAAGTTAATGACAGGGCAAGGGAAACCAAAGGAGAAACCGACTCAACCATGAACTAAAAACATAACAAAACTAACAGATGTGACAGCATGCATGGGAGTCTACCACTGCAAACTGTCCTTGATAACCAATGAAGGCACATGTTCTGCCACTCAGTGTCAGAAAGCAGGTTTCATATTTTGTGTACATCTTTTTCAATTAATTTCGGAGAGTGGTGTGCACACCCACATCAGTGAACTCTCCCTGAGCCACGACCAACTTTTCCTGCTACAGAATCTCCATACTGGAACTCAAATCTACATCCATCAATGACTCTCTGGTTGAGCAAGTCGGGAACACAAAGTTGTTCCTCCTCTGCACTGATCAAATTACTGTCCCTCAAATCAGTGTAGAGCTAATCACATAAAAATACAACCCTATCTAGTGTGTCTGACTGTCATGAAAACACACTCTCTGTTGTATGTACTGCTAATGCTACAAAACTAACAGCTGCACACTGAAACCCATCGTATTTAGACCGACCATCGCCCTGACGAAACATGCCCCTAACTGATCTCATATTACTGACTATACTGTTGTCCTGACATTCATCTGCAAACCCTGCAGCACTGCACTCATACAGATCCATTTTGTAGCAGAAATTCTACAGACAGCATAGCACTGTGCATCTTATGACTTCCACAGGTTTGTTTTGGTCCGCTCCCTTATAACTTTCATAGGGCTTATCCTGTACTGTGGTGTACTGTCAGAGTTCTGTGTATTCATGCATGTGTGTGTTTGTGGACTGCTGGCTCCTGATTAGTCCAATAGCCCCCAACTGTGACCCTGCTGCCTAGCAAATACTCCTGCAGCTTTTCGTTCACCTCAATCTCCTCTTCAAACCCAAAGTCACTGTACATTGCCTGACCAAAATCCACTTTCCACTTCCTACCAAACACACTATGCTGCCCCATCACCTTGCATAACTCCTGCTGTCTGTCTCTTTCCTGCCTTCGCTTTGCTGCATGTTCAGCCAACTTCCTCCCTTCTACATAAATCTTATCTATATCTGATGCTCACTAGGTACAAATGGGATCAATGTGATCCCCCACCCTGGATGGGTTCACATCTCTCTCTGCTTTCGCCTGTGGAAGCCCAGACGGGCTCGCTGCTGTCCTCGCCTTCGCCAGTGGGAACCCGGGCGGATTCACCACTGCCTTTACTAGTGGGAGCCCGGGCGGGCTCACGACCCTCGCCAGACAGGTCCCACCATGTAGCCGGAAGTCTGGCCGTGTTCTGCCAGACGGGATCCGGCCCTAGGCCCTTCAGAGCCCCTCCCTCCCACCCTTTTTGGATGTCTGGAAGCCATTTTTGAGGGGGGTTGAGTTTTGTTTTGTTATGTTTTCAGGTTCTTGGTTTATTTGGTCCTTGTCATGTTTTTTTCCCCTGTCACTTATTTTCACTCAAGTCACCAGTTTCTGTTCCACAGCTGCACCTTGTCACCAATCACCTCCCCACAGTATTTAGTTTCCAGGTTTACTCACAGTCACTGCGAAATCATCACCTTACCTTTCCTGTTTGATGCCACGTTTAGCCATAGTCTTGTCAGGTCAGGTTTTTGCCTCTTGCTTGTGTATTCATAGTCTTGTCTTGTTTGTTTTTTCATAGTCTTGTTATTTTTGCCACAGTTAGTTTTTTTTATAATCCGGCTCAATCGTGTCCTTGGTTCTTGCCTTATGTTTTTTTTTTTGTAAATAAATCAAGTTTTACTTTGAAGTCCGCATCTGGGTCCTCCCTTCTCCCACCACGAACCGTGACATAAACCAATAAACTAAACAATGTTTTTTTCCACGCTGCTTGTACCATCAAACTGCACTACAAATTGATTGGATTACAGAAATTACAAACCTGTTGCCTAACTGGACACTTCTTCATGACAGCAGGTTTCCGCCGATGTTCCACAGACGTAGTCCAAAAACACAAAAATGAAATAAAATGTTCGAATATCTGTAAATAGCTCCTTATGACAAGGTTGGATTAAAGCTAACCAGTGCATAAGATAGAGGGTGGAGACGATGTCTTGCTGGAGTTGCTGGCAAGATGTGAAACAGTGTTTAAGGAGGAGCTAGGGATGTTGAAAGGCTTCACAGCAAAGATACATGTAGCTAGTGATGCAAAACCCTGCTTCTATAAGCCACGATCAGTCCCTTTTGCTATGAAAAAGGAAGTAGAGCACCCTTTCCACTTTTAAGATTAGGTTTAAAACTTTCCTTTTTGATAAAGCTTATAGTTAGGGATGGCTCAGGTAATCCTGAAACATCCCATAGTTAAGCTGCTATAGGCTTAGACTGCTGGGGGACCTCATCTGTCACACCTTTCCTCACTTTGCTCTCTTTTTCCCCCTGTTTAATTTCTCAAATGATATTATGTACATGTGACATTATTGTGGTTATTAACTTGTGTTTCCCTCTTCCAACAGATATCCTTTGAATGGTGTTATGGTGTTTTTTCCCCTTCTTGGCCACCCTTCTCGAGTCTGGTTCTGTTTCTACAAGTTTCTTCCTGTTAAAAGGGAGTCGTTCCTTTCCACAGTGCTGTGGCCACTGTGCATGCTCAGGACGGGAGATTGGACTGAGGACAAGTTTCAATGCAATCTGTTGGTTTCCTTAGCTAGGATATTGTTTTTTAATTGGCTCTACATGAATTAATTGAATTATTTTGAAATTAATTAATTGGATTTCATTCGATTACGATTACAATGAAATTAAGTCCAAATGGCTTGAATTGGACTATATTATTTAAGTGCCTTGAGATGACAATTGTTGTAATTTGGCGCTATATAAATAAAACTGAATTGAATTGAATTGACTTGAACTAGAGAGGCTTTTGAAGGAAAATATTATTGAGCCGGTGAAATTTTCTGACTGGGCAGCACCTATTGTACCAGTACTAAAGCCAGACTCCAGCATGAGGATCTGTAGTGACTACAAGTTAACGGTGAACAAAGTGTCACCCATTGAACAATATCCCATTCCAAGAATGGAGGACATGATAGCTTGTTTATCAGGAGGAGAGAAATACACAAAGTTAGACATGAGCCATGCATATGAACAGATTGTGCTGGATAGAGAATCCAGAAAGTATGTCACAGTGAACAAACACAAAGGACTGTTCACATACACCCGGTTACCATTTGGTGTGAGTTCCAGTCCAGCTATCTTTCAGCGCACCATGGAAAGTGTGCTGCAAGGAATCTCAAACATTGCAGTTTATCTTGATGACATCATTCTGACTGGGAAGGATGACAAAGATCACCTCCACACACTGGATCAAGGGCTGCAACGGCTAGAGAATGCAGGACTGCGCCTAAGAAGGCGCAAGTGCCAGTTCACCGTGTCGACAAGACAGGACTGCATCCTTTACCAGCAAAAGTGAAAGCGGTACAGGATGCTCCATATCCAAAATCGGTGACAGAGCTCAAAGCTTATTTGGGGTTGTTAAACTTATATAATAAGTTCCTGCCAAACTTGTCTACCCTGTTGGCCCCACTGCACAAACTGCTGAAGAAAGATTAACCATGGTGCTGGGGACCTGAACAAGAGAAGGTGTTTCAAAAGTCAAAAGAACTGTTGCAATCAAGCAATGTGTTAGTACACTATGATGAAAAGAAAGAACTGATACTTGCCTCTGATACATCTCTTTATGGAGTGGGAGCCGTGTTAGCTCACCGCATGCCAGATGGTCAGGAGAAACCTATTGGTTTTGCATCCCGCACACTGACTGTGTCAGAAAAGAACGACTCTCAGCTTGATAAAGAGGGGTTAACTGTTATTTTTGGTGTACAGTATTTTCATAAGTATGTGTATGGAAGAAAGTTTATGATAATCACAGATCATAAGCCATTGTGACACGCTTATTTCATGAGATGAAGGCTGTGCCTCAGATGGCCTCACAGAGGATAATGAGATGGACTGTGCTACTAAGAGCATATGAGAATGCTATCAAGTATCGAGAGGGTAAGAACAATGCTAATGCTGATGGTTTGAGTCGTCTCCCCCTGCCAGAGAAACCCACCGATTCATTATCAATAGAAGAACATGTGTTAATGTTGGATCAGGAGCAGGGCCCCTTGATGACATCAGAACAGCTACAAAAGTGGACCACTAAAGTTCCCATACTCCCCAGAGTATGTGAGTATATTCTGAGAGGTTGTCCCAGCAACCAAGACAGTGACTTTAGCCCTTACAGACAGAGACAGCGTGAGCTGAGTGTACAGGTTGGCTGTGTGCTGTGGAGAGCTCGCATCGTGATACCAGAAAGAGGACGACATCCTATGTTGGAACAGCTACATCAGTCACATCCTGGAATAAGCCGCATGAAAGGCCTGGCAAGGTACATGTGGTAGCCTCACATGGACACGGACAATGAAAATAAGGTAAAGTCCTGCACCACATGCCAAGAATACAGAAGAATCCATCCCTGGGAGTAGCCTGAGAAGCCATGGAGAAGATTGCATATAGATTATACAGGTCCTTTTATGGGTAAAATGTTCCTGGTAATAGTGGATGCACACATGCATCCACTAGTGGATGTTTGTGAAACAGTTTCAGTACACATGGTATCCCTGAAATGGTTGTATCTGACAACACCCAGTGTTTTGTCAGTGAACAAACTGAAGAGTTTATGACAAGAAATGGAATTACACATGTCACATCAGCTCCATATCACCCCTCATCTAAAGGTTCAACATAAAGAGCCGTGCAGACTTTGAAGGAACTTTTAAAAAAGAGCACTGGAGACACATTGGAGTTAAACAGGGCTCTGTTTAGCTACTGCATCACACCACAATCAACAACTGGAAAGTCTCCAGCATTCAACAACGTGTCATTTATTTGGTAAACGCATTATGTAAAAATGCTAGTTTGTTTTTGAGTTCGATTTTATGGTGTTTGGTTATTTTTTAACTACAGGGTAGTTTCAGTTTAAGAGGAGAGGGATGTTATGAAGTGACACATGTAATGGTAGTTCATGCCCACAAGGGGGCTATAGTGTTTTAGTGAGCAAGTAGTTTTGGCAGCGTCAAGTGCAGAGGGCATTCGGCAGAGACAGACAGACATTAGGATGTATTTTATTCCATTGTAGGTACCAGATGTGCTCGGGTTACCAGATCTGCTCGGGGCCCTGCGCCTATTGGCTGGACGTTGGTACGATGACGTAAGGGAATGTGATTGGGAATGTGATTGGTCCGGACAACTTACTGAAGAGGTAAAAAAAACAACCTATTGAAGTCGTTTTCGCGGCTCTTCGTAGGAAACATGGACGGCTTTTACAAAGAAATCCAGCATTATCTTTCGAAAGGGACTTCACCCCGAGCACATCTGATTCTTATGAAATAGGACGCAATGTAGTTTGTAATAAAGTTGGAGTTTCTATTAAATAACCTCATATTGGCAAAAAATACTTCAATCATAAAATGTAAATAGTGGGGTAAACGTAAACCCAAACAGGCGCAGGGCCCCGAGCAGATCTGGTAACCCGAGCACATCTGGTACCTACACCGTGTCATGCAATAAAGTTGGCTTGCACGAGATGAAGCCGTCTCTCTATTCGTCATTATCTGCACGATATCACAGTAATCTAAGCCTGTGTTATGGAATATATGATTTATAAAGTCTCAGGTGGCCTAATAGCCGGGTGAACACCGGCTATAAATATAGCCTAGCTTAACGTTTGCTGGCTGCGATTTTGGTGGCGGAAATAAATACAGTACAATAATATTCTATTCACAAAATACAACCAATAATAATGTTGAATCTTACTTGTGAAAAGTAATCTCCCGACCCCTGATAGCAATCGTCCGCCGATTTGCACAGGAATATAGTGCTCTGGCATCTTGAATAGTCTGTTGTCAATGGGTAAAATGACCGGTCCAAGATGGCGGCCGTATTTCTCGCGCCCCAGCGGTCGATGCGGCGTCTACTCTTCATAATGTCTATGATTTTAACTGCCCATTAGTATTGGGAACTTCGACTCTTTTGGCTGAATCGGATCATTTACTCTCGAACAGTAAAATTGAACGAATCTTTGAACGAATCATTTCGTTCATTTTTCCAGCAGGTGGCGCTGTAGCCCTACTGTGGGTGTTGCACAAAATGGCCACGGTTCTAAACACTTAACACTGAAGGAAACATAGTTTGCTTCAGCTGAGCTGACAAAATACAATACACAAAATGCCACAAACAATTCAAACCATGTGAAAACCTGGGAAAGCAAATACACAATAAGGTGACTTGTGTCTGTATCCTCCCTGCCATTGTTGTTTAAAGGAGACACTGACTCAGTAGCTGACAGCTGGTCGAGAACAAGTGAATGTAAAACTCACATTGATTTTGACAATTAGTAACTAAAATGTTACATAGTGCATTTATTGTGTCTTATTATTATTATTATTATCATTATTATTATTATTATTTTATGGTAGAGTATAACACAAAATCAATATGTAATCAAAATCAAATATTTCAAAAGTATCTATTCACATTATTACATTATCATTTATCTATTTACACACAACACTATACATATCTACAAGAACCGAAGACCACTAATTAATTATGATTTCATGACAAATGAATGAACATCACAAATCAGACATCATTCATTTCCTCCTTCGTTTCTCAGTCCACAGTAGAGCCCTGTGCGGGACTGTTTTCTTCACCCCGCTCCTGCTGAATTTCTGACCATTACCACCGCAACGTGTGTGTTACACTCCCGGCCGCAGCCGCAAAACTTTGAGAATTTATGCCCGCACAATAAAAGAAATGCATTGATTTTGTGTCTTCTCCCGTCCCGCAGGAGAAAACACGTCATTTTATAGGCTATTACTAAAGAGATTGACGGACAATTGAGAAACTTCTCCAAATATCACACTTGCCTTGCTTTGTCTTTGTGCTGTAAAGACCTTTTTTGAGCTTCCTTTCCACATCATTTATTGACATCCTGTCGCTAGGATACATCCCAATCTCACAGTGTTTTTAGCCGTCAGCCGCCAGCAGTTGAGTTGTGAACGAATCAATACTGTTTCCTGTGCGAGGAGCCGTAACCCGAGGAGTTGACTCGTGAACGAATCAATACTGTTTCCTGTGCGAGGAGCCATAACCCGAGGAGTTGAGTCGTGAACGAATCAAAACTGTTTCCTGTGCGAGGAGCCGTAACCAAGGAGTTGACTCGTGAACGAATCAAAACTGTTTCCTGTGCGAGGAGCCGTAACCCGAGGAGTTGACTCGTGAACGAATCAAAACTGTTTCCTGTGCGAGGAGCCGTAACCCGAGGAGTTGAGTCGTGAACGAATCAAAACTGTTTCCTGTGCGAGGAGCCGTAACCAAGGAGTTGACTCGTGAACGAATCAAAACTGTTTCCTGTCCTGCTGACTGAGCTTATGAAGCTGCCGCCTGCCATGTGGCGAGAGAGGGTACTGCATGGGAATTAATTAATCATTTCTGTTTCCTGTCGTGCTGACTGAGTTTATGCAGCAGCCGCCTGTCATATGGGGAGGAAGGGTACTGCGTGAAAATGAACGAATCACTCACTGAGACTACTCGTTACTCCCGAGTCATATAAAAGATTACTTAATATCAAACGAATCGTTCGCGAACGACACATCACCACTGCCCGTGTCGTGGTTTTCTTTGTGCTTATCTCGTCCTTGTCTTTCTCTAATTTGTTAAATTCCTCCAGTGTCACCTTCTTGTGTTGCTTCTCCTTTTCTTTTCATATTCTCTTCTCTTCTTCTGCTTCTGCATCCCAGTCTTCAAAGTTATCATATTCACCAAATAAGTTAAAAGAAATGATAAAATCCGTCATGTTTTTGTCTGTCTTGCCGTTGTGAAAGATAAACTCGTTGAGTCTCCGTTGCAATGGTTACCAACTAGCATTTGCTAGCGTCATTAGGCACTAACCTACGCCCTCCAGCCAATCAGAATCGAGTATTCACCAGACCACGGTATAAGCTTAAATAATGCCCAAAACAAACTCCGTAGTTTGTGGTTTAAAATGTACATGTTAATGATGAAAATAAAAAAAACCCTGCTTAGCAAATGGTATCATCCTCTTCTCAACTACTTCTACTCTGTACCTGCACCGCTCCGGAGTGTGTGTGTGTGTGTGGCCAGTGACTAATGAACATACAACACTTTTTTAAAAGAAAAACTAGGGACAACCTTATGTTTAGTCCATAACAACTACTACAACCCGTTGTCCCCATCAAAACTGCTCCAATCCAAGGACGAACAACATGAGGAAATCCGCGTCAGCTGGAACTTCTCACTCAATGGGTCTACATGATGAGATTAACTCAATTATAGCTATCGTTGGGTTATGCTCCTTATCTGAGCAAGTGTAATTATCCTTGGATATATGGCGGTGAATGAATCGAATCACTGGCACAAAGCATGCAATACCGCAGTACGATAGGTGGCGCTGTACCCATTTCAACTATCGCTAATAGAGCCATTTCCGGTTGATGTCTTCACCACCAACAACAACAAAACTAAGGTATTCAAGAAAGATGGCAAACGAAGGGCAAGATGAAGCTACGTCCCTCTACATTTGTGTTGAGCACGGTTATGGCGCAAATGCGATGCACAACGGCGCATTCTCCATAGCGTCGTTTCTTTCTTTCTGACGGCGGCAACAACAACAGTAATATCGTCTCCTTCGACTTCCGGGTGACAATCGTGGGAAAAAATCTTGAGAATGCGCAGAACACTCAATCCTATCCACTGTCGTCTACATGCACGTTCAGTGGGCATTTGGATCGAGTTCTCAGGGTCTTAATTTGATCTCAAGTAACCTGATCGGATCTGTTTTTTTGTCAGATTAAGGTGTCTACATGAACTGAATAACTCAATCTTATTGTAATTTAGCCATTAATCCGATCCGATGGCACGAATGTAACCGCACTGACTGTAAGCCCTGCAATTACACCTCAGCTGCATAATGCATATCTGCAATTACATACACATCACATACATCACCTATCTACCTTTGTGTTTTTTTATCTCCACAGTACAAAAATGCTTTCCCCCAAAAAATAACAGAAAAAGAAAATGCAGCAACACAAAAGGACACCATCATAGCCACGTTACAGAGGGAGTACATGTCCAGGACGCAGCGGACACTCTTATAGCATTTAATAAAGACGGTAAGTCACGTTACGCCCTAATCATATGTGCACACAGCTGTTAACACTGCAAACACCCTTTGCATTTATACTGCTCTTCCTGTCATTACAGGGGACCTCCACAGTGCTGTCACAGACAACAGCAATGATGACTCCAGCTGAGCCACAAGCTTTATACACAGACTTGTGTGACTTTGAGTTTGAGTTTTATTGGTACATATTACACATACTTGTGTTGTGATATTTATAATGAATGTTTGCCTTGCTGTTCATATCGTCGCCTCTTTTCTGACACCACCTCACCACTTCTGCTGCCTCTGTCGCAACGCTCACCCACAGTTGGCACATCACAACTGGCTCTAACTACCTGTGACACAATCTGGCCATTCACACTTATACAAATCAGTGCCATGCGTCACCAACAATCATCTTTTTAAATGACACATACTGTCACCATAAATGTATTTGTGATCAGAAGGCAGAAAGAGATGCGTTTCGTCGCCATTTTTGCCTTTTTCCACACCTCGCATATGATCGAGTTCCTCCTACACATTCAACCCAGAACGCATACATATGCTCAAACTTACACATGCTTATAGCACCACCTACTGGTGGCAATAAACGTCACTTTTTACGTCTGCTTCGCTGCAGTGTCTTGTTGGGATGTCTTTATGTACATGCTATTCTCACACCCTGTTCTACACTTGACGGACGACTGTGCTGTGTGCTGTGCATTGGATGGCGCCCAGCGCATACCCCGACCTGCGCACGTGCGAGGGTCCGTTCATGGCTGCTTGCAGCTTTAATTAGCGCCCGAGCTGCAAGGCAGCGAAGCCTTACTGTTCTTCAAGACGTTATTATTACTATTATTAGGGCCCGAGGTGCAAGGCAGCGAAGCCCTATTGTTCTTCAAGGCATTATTATTCTATGTGCATTTTATGCAATTTTCTGTGCTTTCCTGTGCACCAAAACTCACCAATTTTGCCACGCGCGTCAGGCCTGGTGTACACTAGTACTAGTAGTGCAGTTGCTTCAAAATGATTCTGTAGCGCCCCCTACTCATTTACTAAATATCCGTGCCGTTGGGGTTAGTTTTGCGTAGCTGAACGAAATTCGCTACTTCCCTCAACTCTGCCCTGACTGCGTACATATGCGCATACTGATACTCACCTATAGCGCCACTTGCTGGTGGTTGGAAATGTCACTTTGTTTCCTATAACAGAGCTATTTGTGCTCTGTTTCTTGCGAATAGCTGTTATTTTTCTCATGACCAATAGAGAAACAAATTCTACCAACTGGAGTGTCAGTGACATTAAACAAAAGAGGAAGCTCAAAGTTTTTTCT
Organism: Leuresthes tenuis; assembly: GCF_036924035.1. Taxonomy (NCBI): domain Eukaryota; kingdom Metazoa; phylum Chordata; class Actinopteri; order Atheriniformes; family Atherinopsidae; genus Leuresthes; species Leuresthes tenuis. The sequence continues at coordinate 27,469,106 of NW_027325373.1, forward strand.
ACAATTCTGAAAAAGAGTACAGATCTGTATAGGAACAGCATCAAAGACAGTTGAATATTATTTAGGTGAAACAGCAAGACTGAAATTTGCATTAAACTCATCGTTTATAAACAGGAGGCCATCATGGTTAAACAGCTGATCTACCAGTAGTATGTGGTTATCAAACCAGTTTTGAAGGAACAGAGACTTGTTCCAGATATAAAATCTGTGAGAGGAAAACCTGTCCTCATAGATCAGTGACCAAGAAATGCCTGTTCATGAAATGCAGAGAGTTTTATCAGGATCTTATCAACATTATAATTACAGAGAAGTAAAAGGTGTTCAAAAAGTAAAAAGCCTACACATTTTGAAAAACAAGGAAAGCAAGGAAAGAAATTCCAAATAAACATAGGATTTTTTTAGGTAATATTTTAGCCAATTCATTTTCAAGGTGTTATTTAAGGTTGCAAAATCTAAAAAGTTTAGAATACCGTTCTCCTAAGTGTTCTTATCACTGTTTTTTTTAAATATAGTGAATACGATTCTTCCAAATAGAACTAAACAAAAGGCGATCAATTGTTTTAAGTGGCTGATTATTCGAGTATAATGATAAAGACGCATAAGTGTGCTTTTGACATCAAGACCCTCCCTTTACGAGTTAAGTCCCTTTGAAGTCGATTAAAGCGTTTTTTAGTTTAATCAATTATGAGCTCGAAATGTTGTGAACATCTATTGATTACACTGAACTGTGTCGCACTGTTTTTAACTGGAATTTTACAGATGAATGTAGGGGACAGATCAGCACTGTCTGCTTAAAGAACTCCCACAGCCTTGGCATACTATCTGCTCCCAGCAGGACAGAAGGGAATAACTCATGAATAACTCAAGCATCCATTGTCTCTGCCCGATAAAAGCTTCGTAAGAACTCTGTATCTTTGAATCACAACGTCTGTACGTAAATGTTTCCTTGCTACAAGATCACTAAATGTCCTGACATTGTTCCTGTACACAAAAATGAGTACACCCAATGACTGTCTTATACACTCTTCATATAGTCATACTGTTTAAGTAATACAATAAAACTAATTTAAAAAGTGGAATAGTAATACTTTCCAATCAGGCTTTAGGCTCCACCACAGCACTGAGACAGCTCTGATCAAGGTGACAAACGATATTCACTGAACACAGACGCAGGCAAAGTCTCAGTCTTAGTTCTGCTGGACCTGAGTGCTGCCTTTGACACAGCTGACCATGCAATCTTATTACAGAGGTTAGAAGACTGGGAGGGAATCTCTGGTAGTGCTTTAAACTGGTTAAAGTCCTATCTCGAGGACAGGAAATATTTTGTTGAAATTGGTAACTGTGTCTCAGACCAAATGGCTATGACCTGTGGGGTTCCCCAGGGGTCAATCCTGGGACCCCTATTGTTCAATATGTACATGCTTCCATTAGGTTAGCTAATATGCACCTATTATGTGTCCTACCACAACTATGCAGATGACACTCAGATCTACGTGTCACTGACGGCAGGAGAACATGGACCTGTAGGTACATTGTGTCACTGCATCCACACGACATGTGTGGATGCAAAACAATTTTCTCCGGCTAAACTTAAAATCAACAAGACAAAACTTAAATCCTTCTCTGTGGCCCACAGAAACAAAGTGTGAATGTGTTATCAGTCACCTTGAGACTCTCTTAAACCTAATAATAAAGTTAGAAATCTAGGGGTAATATTGGACTCAGACCTGAACTTAAACATCCACATTAAATCAATAACATCAGCAGCTTTCTACCATCTAAAAAACCTTGCCAGAATCAATTGAATAGTGTCTAAACCAGACTTAGAAAGACAAATCCATACTTTTGTCTCCAGCAGGTTAGAGTAGACAGAGATGACTTCCACAACCTGCACCACATCTGTACTGGATCGCTGAGTTTCCTGATTGTATTTCAAAATAATGCATCAATGAATAAAATGTACACCTTATATGATGACACTATATGCATTACACTTTTCAAACTTATTAGAAAAACTTTTGAATATTACAGGAATATCCAAGATTTAGGCTTTATGGAACCAACTTTGTTTATAATTAAAAAATAGAGACATCTAGAAACATCTCCTGATTTAAAAAGAAATGCTATAATACAAAATAAAATGAGCCTTCTAGCCTACATTAAATTCACACTATAACACCTTGATAACACTTTTCCATGCAGGTTGTGGAAGTTGCAACTTTGGCAGCCACTATATCTGAACCTCGTTTAGCCTGATTTTTGAAGTATCACTTGGTTCAAAAGTCATCCAGTGTACTTTGTAGTTTGTTTAAAAATTTAAAAAATGCTGTGTTAAATGGATAGTATGTTGCATTGTTCTGAAAGGGTATACAAGCAACAGCGAGCTCAATTTGTGGCAGTGGCACCCTCTGTGGCACCCTGTGGCAGGGTAGCAGCCAGCGTCTTTTTAATTCATTCATTTTTATTTTCTTTAAGTATTGACCGTCTCTAATGCTTTGTGCGCATGTGTGTCGGGTTACAACTGGTATGTGATTGGATGAGAAAGTTAGTGGGCGGGGTCGATTGTGAGGGACGGAAGCCTGTGAGTGTGTGGAGTTGTGAGAGCAGAGGGTCAAGCAAGTTAACATTTTTGTGTGTAGTTGTTTTTGGCGTGGTTACGGCCAACAGTAACCAAATTCGTCCACTTGTGGAATAGTTCTTCGAATAGTTCTTCGTCAGTCTTTCATCACGTCCTGCCGGACGCTAAAATATATACATAACGCTAAGACATAGTTTCCACCTCAAGTAAATGCAGTGAACTTGTATTATGGGTCTAACACTGTTTATCAAAGAACAACCAATAACTGCATCATCATTTTAAAGTAACTGATTACCGGCAATAGCTACTGACATCTTGTTCGCGGAAAAGCAGGACTGCCTTCCACAAACATCGGCAGCAGCCGTTGTGAGGCTGTGGCAGCATATCTGGCACTCTGTGGCAGCATATCTGGCACTCTGTGGCAGCATATCTGGCACTCTGTGGCAGCATATCTGGCACTGTGGCAGCATATCTGGCACTCTGTGGCAGCATATCTGGCACTCTGTGGCAGCATATCTGGCACTCTGTGGCAGCGTATCTGGCACTCTGTGGCAGCATATCTGGCACTCTGTGGCAGCATATCTGGCACTCTGTGGCAACATATCTGGCACTGTGGCAGCATATCTGGCACTCTGTGGCAACATATCTGGCACTCTGTGGCAGCATATCTGGCACTGTGGCAGCATATCTGGCACTCTGTGGCACCCCCATGGCACCCTCTGACACCCTGTGGCAGCTGGGTCATTTTGTCTGGGTCAAGTCAATTTTATACAGATAACCTGAAACTAAAAACAACTTGCCTGCAGTGATATTCATTCAGTTACATCAACATATTACTCGTGGAAAGTTTTAATCCAACATACATGTGTACTGGGGTGGTAGTAGACGCAGTAGGCTCCTTATATATGGCATATATGGAAGTGACCTACATGGATTAAATGTTAATTTATTAGTCTAAATTATTAATTATAATAGTTTCCAATAGTTTAATTTAATTGTATGACATGGAAACAAAATCTGGAAAGCTGTGTTTTTTTTCTGGAAATAGCGGAAATGAACAGGGGATTTCTCTCTTGCCCCGCGGCGTCGTCTCCGTAACCAGGTAACTGGCTTCGTGTAAAATGGCTGTAGCATGAAACACGTTTAGACTTTAGCTTCTTAATATATTTCATTATCATCTTTAGCATGTTTTCCGACGAAGCTCTTAACTTACCGAGCGTCCAATCACTGTGGAGGAAATGTCAGAAGTCGTCGCAAGAATCGGTACGTTTGAACAACAGCCTCAAATTTGCTTACCAAAGTGTTTGTTTAGCATGTAAAGTTATCCTGCTGTGCTTTGTAATACATTTCCAAAGATAATGTTGCGTTCCATCTGCTTTGAAAGCCATAACTCGAAGCGGGGAATAACGTCTCAACCGACTAAATCGTATTTTGGTTGAAAGTTGGAAATCTGAAGTATTCCATTATAGCGCTAACTAACCGGGGGCTTTCTATTATTAGCAAAACAAGCTAGTCAAGCTAATATCTCTCTGCAAATCAGTATCATATATATATATATATATATATATATATATATATATGATACTGATTTGCATACACACACACAAACACATCTGTGTGTGTGTATATACACACACACAGTGTTTGTGTTTGTGTGTGTGTATGCAAATCAGTATCATATATATATATATATATAAATCAGTATCATATATATGATACTGATTTGCATACACACACACAAACACATCTGTGTGTGTGTATATACACACACACAGTGTTTGTGTTTGTGTGTGTGTATGCAAATCAGTATCATATATATATATATATATAAATCAGTATCATATATATGATACTGATTTGCATACACACACACAAACACATCTGTGTGTGTGTATATACACACACACAGATGTGTTTGTGTGTGTGTATGCAAATCAGTATCATATATATATATATATATAAATCAGTATCATATATATGATACTGATTTGCATACACACACACAAACACTGTGTGTGTGTATATACACACACACAGTGTTTGTGTTTGTGTGTGTGTATGCAAATCAGTCAGAAAATCTAGTATTGTTATTGTCTGTTGCGAAGATGAAAAAATAGTTTAATAAGAATTCGTGTGTCCACGATATATACACAGACAATCTTATATACTTTATATATATGTATATATATCTACATTATATGGTATGTACGAAGAGGAGCAACCACTGGCTACCTCCTCTGCATAGATGGCATAGGTGTAAACGGGAAAAGTGACGTTCCAGCAGAGAATGCACTTACAAGTCGAACGATTTCAAGAAGCTCTTTTTTAAGGCCAAGATGCCAACCATCCATCCATCCATTTTCTATACCCGCTTAATCCGTCGGTCAGGTCGCTGGGGGGCTGGAGCCTGTCCCAGTGATCATCGGGCAAAAGGGTACACCCTGGACAGGTCACCAGTCCATCACAGGGCCACACAGAGACATATGAAACAAAAAAACCTCACACATCCTCACATTCGCTCCTAAGGACAATTTTAGAAACACCAATTAACCTAACATGCATGTTTTTGGACGGTGGGAGGAAACTGTAGTACCTGGAGAGACCAAGAGGACATATCAAGCCAAATTAATTTGTTAAATTCAGAACATTCTCTGCAGTGACAATGTGATTGATCTCTGTGTAAAATGGCCTTTATTTGATATGTTTTAGAGAAGCTGTCAGACCACACCTGTGCACAGTGCCGAGGTGGGAGTTCAAGCTGCGTCTCGTATCATTAGCTATACTCAGACAAAGCCAAAGGACCACATGAGCCACATAACGGAGCAGCAATGTCAACAAAATTGTACTGAATCAGAACCACCTGGCCTTGTGGACTTTCTGCAAGGAGTTGAGGAATTTATTGTTGGAGAATTGGAAAAAAATTTCAGGAGCCATGCTTTTGATGGGTTTCAGGCAAACTGGGAAGATCAAAGTGTTCTGGTAAGCAAAACAAGCACCTAATCAACCTACTTAATCCTTACATTAAGCTCTTTGTTTGAAGATGTTCATTTTGCAGGTTTCATGCTTCAACACCCTTCATCACCCCAGTGCTCAAGAAAAAGGTCTTCATGTCACCAGTGTGTGCTGGAGTTGCACAGGTTCCATTATTGCCTGCGCCTATGGTCGGTATGATAGTTTCATTTTATGTCTTCAAATCTGACACTCGCAAACCTCACTTCATTGTTCATAACTTTTTAAATATCATTCTTCACATATCCAGATCAGATTCAGTTAATGAAGCTTTCCTGGTATCACCATGTATTTGTGGTTAAAATTAACGTTTTTTTGTGGGACAGGATTGATAATGCAGACTGGAGCACTGAGAGTTCTTGTGTTTGCATGTGGAATCTGGACCGTAAATGCCTGCGCACCAACGAAGCTGACCTAGTTATAAATGTTCCTACTGCAGTCACAGCTCTGTGCTGTCATCCCAACCAGCCAGCTCTCATTGCAGGTACACTGTCAGCTTGTGCTCTCATATCATTGGAAATAATAGACTGTTTTCTCTCTTGTCAAAAGAGTCAGAATCACTATTTTCAAAAGCATTAAAATGTGCTGTTCGTGTGGCAATTCAAGAAAAAGAGTAGACTTCATTTGTCAGCAGATGACATTATAAGATGGTTTTTAACAGTTGAGACTCTTGTCTCTATCTTGGACCTGTTCCACAGAGATAGGTATATCTCAAGTGTTGACAATAATGTGACAAATCAGTAATGTCACTTGAATTTGAATATTGGTGTTGCTAATATTCATTTGCTATGGAGGCCCCTAAATGAGATATGGTGCTTGGTAAAGCAAGATAACCCCAATAGAGCTAGACTAAGTACAATTCTTTAATTGTCTACATTTATGCATTTTCAGTGCACATAGTCAAACTATTTTTTTAAATAAATATATATATTTTCATTTTCTTTGGGCAAATATTCTAGTGCGGAAGTTCTAGACCAGCAAAGCCAATTTGTCTGAAAGAAGTTAAGACTCGACACCACATACAACAAGCACTCAGTTCCTGAGGCACTCAGGTCAAAACCCAGGTATTTCTGTCCTTAAGACATGCTTGTAACAAACTGATTGTTTTTCATCGTTGTCATAGAAAAGTTTACTTGAGCTGCATCTGTGTAGCAGTGGAAATGTATGCTTTAATTCTTAATAATATTACCTCATAGAAGCATGGACAAATAGAAAATAATCTACCCCAGCTCAGAACCCTGTGGAACTCCATGACTAAATTCCGTATTTATATGAACAAACTGGAATCTGTTGGATAAATATTACTTAAACCAACCTAGTATGGTATCCAACAGGACAAGCACTGACAGAAGTCCACCATCAAGGGCTAAGATGACATCACAAGTAACTTTTACTAGTGCTGTTTCTGTGCTATAATGTGCTCTGATTCCTGACTGAAACTAAGATTAAGATTATTCCTGTGTAAATGATCTAAGTTGAGCTGCAGTCTTTATCTGTAGAAACCTTAAAAGGGAGATTGAATATACACTCACTGGCCACTTAAGTACACCTGTTCAATTGCTTGTTAACACAAATAGCTAATCAGCCAATCGCATGGCCACAACTCAATGCATTGAATCATATAGAAGAGGCCAAGACAACTTGCTGAAATTCAAACCGAGCATCAGAATGGGGAAGAAAGGGGATTTAAGTGACTTTGAACGTGGCATTTTTGCTGGTGCCAGACGGGCTGGTCTGAGTATTTCAGAAATTGCTGATCAACTGTGATTTTCACGCACAATCATCTCTAGGGTTTACAGAGAAGAGTCCGAAAAAAGAAAAATATCCAGTGACCGCTCACTGGATAGTTTCTCTTTCTGTTGTGTGGATGAAAATGTCTTCTTGATGTGAGACGTCAGAGGAGAATGGGCAGACGGGTTCAAGATGATAGGAAGGCAACAGTATCTTAAATAACCACTCATTACAACTCATTACAATGAGTTCCCTGTACTCCAGTGGCCTCCACAGTTACCAGATCTCAATCCAATAGGGCACCTTTGGGATGTGGTGGAACGGGATATTCGCATCATAGATGTGCAGTCGACAAATCTGCAGCAACTGCGTGCTGCTATCATGTTAATGTGGACCAAAATCTCTGAGGAACATCTTGTTGAAAGTACGCCACGGAGAATTAATGCAGTTCTGACGGCCTATTTCTCTTTTATCACGAATGAGTAATAAACAGTTCTAGCTTTGCAAAGGACTTTATTATATTAGTAAACTCTTTCTAGACTAAGTGAGATTCCTCTAAATTAGTAGAGTGCCATTATCTTTCAAGCTTTCTCAAAGTTTTTAAAGCATGCAGCCTCTTCTGACTGCTTCTTGACCCTTCTTTTTCAAATGGGCAACATTGTCCATGTTGTAAGCATTGAAAATGTAACTCTGTCTACGAGATATTAATTTGTGTAGGAGTACAATTTTGGTCACTGCATCTGTATTGATGTACAAACATTGAAAACATAGCATTGAAAACAGTATTAACCCCTTTAACGCTTTTACGTCCCGTTGGCAGTACGTTGCATACTTCAGGACAAATCTGGGGTTTTCCCAGATTTGTACCAGATTTGTACCGTTGGAAAGCTAAGGGTCTATATATACCAATCCAGGATACAATCAGAATTGTGGACACAGTAAAAACTTATGTAAAACCAATCGCAAATACAAAAATGTCACCTATAAAGCCTCACAGTATTCTAAGAAAAGATACAACTCCAACAAAAATGGTCCTGTTACGTCGGCAAGGGTCCAGTTAATGTACTCCAGTAAAATAGTTAGTCTACAACAAGTCTTACGCCCACAAAGACACATACTCTGCGGCGGAAAATTTTCAAAATTTCCGTCAGTTGCATATTTTTCCGCATATTCTTAATCATAACTTCAGTTAGCATGCATGTATTAGCCACACCGTGATACCGAAAAAGCTCTGGGGCCTCATGTACAAAGACTTGCGTGGATTTCCTACTGAAATATGGTGCACGCTCAAACCAAAATGCCCTGCAACGTATAAAAATATCCAGATGTATCAATGTGTGCGCACGCATGAATCCAAGCACATTTCGTTTGTACATCCCAATCAACGTGGAATTGAGCACACATGTCGGAGTACCCGACTCCTCCCTGTCCACGCCCCTACTTAAATATGCAAATCATTTAAATGAGCCCTGCACCTGCGATTTCTCTCTCTGCACGATCAGAAAATAAAGAAAAAAGAATGAGTAAGACGGGAAAAAGAATAACTTAACGGAAAGCGAGATGGAGGTGCTACTTTCTGAAGTGGAGGCCCGCAAAAATGTGCTCTTTGTCACGCTGTCCTACCATATAAGCAGCAAACGTAAGAGGAGTGGGTGGGAGAGCGTGAGCGAGGCCTTTAATGCTGTGGGGTCTAAGAAGCACACACAAGCAGAGGTGAAAAAGAAGTGGTCCGATATTAAAGGGGAACGCCGGTATTTTTAAACCTAGACCTTATTTCTGGCATGAAATACGTTTATCTACTCACTGAGAAGTGGTCCCAGTAGAGTGCCTGTGTAGAAATCCCTCCGTTAGCTCTCCTATAGCCGCAAGTAGCCACATAACAGCACCTATGAGCTAACAGCGCTATAGTTTCACGTTCGTTCATTCATTTGTCTTAAAGTATTGGTGAAATAAAGACAGATAATGCCTTATTTAGAGGCTGCATCGTCATTGCCCCGTTCACTCCGTTATATGAATGTACACCGATCGCGAGTTATCTAAATAGCTTCCGAAGGACACCGACTTTCGCCAAACTGTTCTCGGTGAGTAGATAAACGTATTTCATGCCAGAAATAAGGTCTAGGTTTAAAAATACCGGAGTTCCCCTTTAAGGTGGATGTGAAGCGGAGTCTGGCTACACACCACCGAAGTGTGGCCAAAACAGGCAGGGCGGGGGGGCGCTGTTTGGACAGAGAGTCGGCACAACTATGGGTGACACTGCGCTCTCAGGGGGGGTGGGTGTGGGAGTGTGGGTGACTCTGATTACCCCCAAAGTAAATACCTGTATTTGTGTAACTCACAACAAACGTGTTCATACAGTAACCTAGAGGAGAAGTGCGCCGGGGAAAAGGTGAAGCTAATTATGACACTTCACACTTTACGTACGGGGTTATTAACATGTGCACACAGAGACGATCAGGGGCTTGCTAGAAAGATCTTAAGCTGTAGTTTAACCAGCAAAAAACAGCAAGTTTCTAACTTTAACCACCAACTATGATGCTGTAAAGACGGGGTAGAAATTGGGGGCGCACATGCTCAATGCACGTCACATGACAATTATATTAGGACAATTACACGAATAAAGTTACTCACCAAGAAGCCACCCATCGCGCACAGTGCCAGCTTGTAGTCTGTTCCCAACAATTCTGTTACTAAATGTATGAATCGTGCGTTGAATCAGGCCCCCCCCCCCCCCCCCCCCACAAAGCATTTGCACATCGCATACGATCTGTACATTGATGGAATTAAAATGTTTCCTGTTGTTATACAAATTCATCATGTGATGGGCTTTCATAGCACTGTGTGTGCAGTCGATAGCTCCGATTACATTAGGAAAACCAGCTCTCGCTTCAAATTGCGCTTCAATGTTGACTTGTTCGACTGCATTGTGGGAATTTGATATACCTGCTGAGATGCAGATAATTCTGTTCCACTCGGCTGGCGTGGCTCAGCTCAGGGTCGACTGGTACAGCCCCAATCGGTTGGCCAGCTCCCTCTGGAATGCCCCGGTTGCTTAAACCCCAGTGTGCACAGCACCTGTGGCACAAAGCAGTGCATGGCTCCTTGTTGTTGCGCTCAAACACCGGCCACAGCTCTGCGCACAGTTCCAGGAGGATTGCCCTCAAAACGGCTGATGAGCCAGTTGTCATCATGTGCCAGAAAATCCTCTCTGTCTCTGAACACACGCTCTCTTCCAATTGCACCATTTACAAAGTCTTCCAATATCGCTAAAGCAGCCATTGTTTTTAATGGTATGCATTGCAACACTTTGCGCACGCTTTTATATCCACTCGTGTAATTGCAGACACATGGGTGTGTTAATTGTTCATCAGTGTTAATTGTTCACGTGTCTCAGATGTGCACATCACTCAGTCTGAGGACAAATTGTGTTCACATTTACTTATTATAACAGTTTGCCAACATCACCTCTAAGTGTCGCCAAAGAATCAGCAGCTGTAGAAAAGTGCGTATGACAGCCCTGAAGTTGACGTGAGGCACCACACATTTCCATGGTCATTTTGCTCTTGATACGTCTGATTGTTGATGTGAAAAAGTGCGTACGCCACTTTTTTGTGCGTACGCACCCTTTGTACATGAGGCCCCTGGTCTTAAAACTTTTGATTGACATCTGACTTATTCCAATAGATGACTGTTTACCCTGTCTGCTGGGGCACAATAGTCAATTACTCACTGATTCATCAAAAGTATCTGCACCTATTCTTATGTGTGAGGCTCGTTAATCAGTGACAGACCACTTTACTACTCTACGACTACTGAGCCAAAGAGTAGATATTCACAAAATAAATATATATAGGCCACATTATATTAAACAAGATTAAAAAATAATTTGTGCTTCATCGTTATATTGAGTGGAATTCGTTCTAATGGCATATTCTGTCATAACGGAAATTCTCCTGTAAATTACATCTCCACTCTAATTCAAAGGTGTTCTATCGGGTTGAGGTCAGGACTCAGTTGTGCAGGCCAGTCAAGTTATTCCACACCATATTTGCTCATCCATGTCTTGAGTCAGTTGCTGTCGTTCCCAATCGCTTCCACTATGTTATAATACCACTGACAGTTGACTGTGGAATATTTAGTCCCCCGTTCACTTAAACTGGCTGCTGTCACCCCCATCCTCAAATAACCTGGACTTAACCCTGACATCATGTCAAACCTCAGCATCACTGGCACTGCACTCTCCTGGCTCAAATCATACCTCACAGACCGACAACAATTCACCCATATCAACAACTGCACCTCCTCCACTGTTCCTCTGTCCCAAGGCGTCCTCCAGGGTTTGGTACATGGTCCTCTCCTCTTCATTCTTTATCTGCTCCCCCTTGGCAACATCATTCGCCACCATGGTCTCCATTTCCACTGTTATGCTGATGACGTCCAGCTTTACATCTTCACCAATTCCATCACCCCCGCCACTCACTCCTCTCTCGCCGTTATCGGCCCCAAATCCCTCATCAAAACCACAGACAGTTTCCGCCTCATCATCAACAATTCCATCCTGTTTCCATCCCCCCATAGTCTGCAGTTTGGATTATAATTACAATGAACTGAATTCCAATTGGCTTGAATTGGACTATATTATTTAAGTGCCTTGAGATGACATGTATTGTAATTTGGCGCTATATGAATAAAACTGAATTGAATTGAATTTTTTTGAAGCTTTCAATCATATATTCATGTCGCTCCAATTAGTTTAACTCTGGCCGTTGTTTGTGCCTTCAGCGTAGTTACTCAATTCCACTTGATGTTTCACAGCTATTGAATTTGTAATTGTAGTATTGAGAAAATAAAAGACATAGCCTGTCACTGATTAACTGTATTAAGAGTGTGTGTGTTCAACACTGTGGCTGCAGGGGGTCTATACAGTGGAGATGTAGTTGTCTGGGACATCAGTCGGACTCAGGATCCTGTGCTGGCTCAGACTGTAATGTCTTCAGACAGCCACAGAGAGCCTGTTAATCAGGTAAATGGGTTCAGTTTTTTTTACTTTCTGTCTGTGTATGTCTGTCATTTCACATAACATTTTGATGGACTTGGTAATATGCTCACTACGAATGAGCTGGGTATAGAAACCAGCACAGTGGTCTGCAGTTTGTCTAATAAGAAGGTTTTACAAAAACAAACATGTTGCTTGTGTTTCCAGGTAGCCTGGGTGTCCCTGCAGAAGAAAGGGGAATATGGGGTGCTGAGTGCTAGTTCAGGAGGAAGAGTACTTCTGTGGATGGTGGTCTCTGTCCAGGGAAAGTTGGTCCTAAATGCTGCATATGCCTTAATACAACAGCAAGTTCCCCACAGCGGCAGTTCTAGCTTCAAGGCAAGTCCCAGAATTAAACTAAACTGAACTTGTAGAACTGTTTTCTGCACTATGTTTTTTGTTTTCTACACTGTATCTCGTGCCAGACGAGATACCAGAGTTCCTGAACAGAATTATCAGAGGCCAGTAGAGTACGAATATATCATACTGTATCAGTTTAAGTACGTAACAGATTTAATGGATTAAACAAGTTTCGCTGTAGCCCATAAGCTATATGATTTAGTCATGTTCATCTAAATCTCCTGGGAACGTTCAGGATCAGTGCAGGCGTGAATTACAGTGTCCCATCATTGAGAGGGAAATAAATTAGGCTTAACAAGATTTACATACTTAATTGCATCCATGGTATTTATTTAAATACTGTGTGCTCTTTCAGTTCCTGAAGTACAAGAGTGATATTTAAAAAAAGCCCCAAACAGCAAGCAATTTAGTTTAAGTGATATGCGGTGTGGTCCTGTATTTGTAAAGAGATAAATAACTTTTTTTTTTTAAACTGTCATTCCATAGGTCTGCAGCAGCAAAAGTGTGGGTGTCACTTCCTTGGCTTTGTCTCCATGGGACCCTGACACTTTCCTGGTAGGTTCTGAGGATGGCCTGCTGCTCAGATGCTCTTTCTCCTCCAAAATACTGGCTGCAGTGCCTTCCGAGGGCAAGAGTGTGGTAATGAAAGCCCCAGCAGTGTTCTCATTCACGCCTTGCAGTGGCCCTGTGTACTCAATACACTGCTCACCTTTCCACAGGTGATGGCTCTTCTCTCATAGCAAACACAGGATCAATGGAAATATCATGTGGAGTTGACTTTTTGACTCATGTTTGCAGGAACCTGTTTGTGAGTGCAGGGACTGATGGTCTGGCCCACATCTACTCTTTGCTGCAGTCAGACCCACTGCTCTCTCTCAGAGTTTCAGATTCGTATGTGTTTCAGGTGCAGTGGTCTCCAACTAGGCCACTAGTTTTTGCTGCAGCCACTGGACAAGGTGCAGCATTAAAGCCATGTACACAATCTCTACATTTTTGTTAAGCTTGTTTTTTTATATATATATATATATACACATGTAGGTATTTAAATATATACAGTACCATTTTGGACACCTTCTCATTCAATGTTTTTTCTCGTTTTCTTTTCTACATTGTAGATTAATGCTGAATTAATCAAATCAGCTTCATTAGGTAGTCACCTGGAATGGTTTTCAGTTACCAGCTGTGCCTTGTGAAGAGTACATGTTTGGAATTTGTTGCCTTCTTAATTTATTCAAGACCATCAGTTGTGATGCACATATAATCCTGACTCATACTGAAAATCTCTTCCCCAGGTGAGGTGCAGATTTTTGACCTGGGCTGCAGGTCCCCCAGACCAGCAGCCACCATTGAGGGAGGTGCGGGTCAAGCAGCTACTTGTTTGGCCTTCAGTTGTAACAACCCTGACCTCTTGGCAGTTGGAAAAGCAGATGGGACAGTTGGCATTTGGCGGCTGAGTGATGATTTATTTGAGCAGAATCCCAGAGAAAGCAGCCAGCTTGACTATATAGCCAATCAAGTGGCAGAATGAGAAACTTTGACCAGGAGAAACGAAGACTCCTGATTGGACTGGCTCATCACACTAATCATTTTTGTAACAATTGTTTTTTGGTGTTGCAATTTTGAAATGAAATAAACACAAAAGACATTTCCAGTTCTAACCAGTGTTTATTAAAGCTTACTGCAGTTGTTAAGGTGTTGTCACAATATTAGTTCTTGAATTTATTAAAAGCACAAGCTAAAAGCAGTCACATTCAAATGCAGATAGAGCCACTATGCAACGAGAACCACAGATAGTTCAAGGTACAACAAGATAAATAATACATATTAGTGAGTACTTCTAGTGCCACAATCATGCAGTTTCAGCAGTGTGGAAAGTGGTCACTGGTTGGTGCAGGATCAGTTGACAAACAGGGAGCGAGTGAATTCAACAAAGTCAAAAGCTGATGGTAGCTCACGGCCCTTGCTGTCAAGGTAGGGCTTCATATGTGAGAGGCAGTAGTCTGCCTGCTCCTTGGTCAGGTTCTAAAAGTAAAAAAAAACAACAGTGAGAACTAAATCTAGATCGTACTGAAAGTGATAAAGTGGCATACAATGAACAAGTCCTACCTGGTAAAGCTCTTCTTTAGTAACATAAGGTTTGTTCTCGGAGCTGAGAGCTCGGAAAGCGCTTTCAATCTCTTCACTGGACTTGACATTCTCCGTCTCACGACTGATCATGAATGCCATGTACTCCTGCAGCGACACGTTGCCATCCCTGCAAAGTTTGGTCATGTTTAGACAACAGATATTTAATCCCTCATTAAATCTGCCACTCCTATTATCTGTTAGGTCTATAGCAGGTTTTAAACAAACACCAGAGATGTTCTCTAGACTGTAGACAAGTCGATCGAGTCTTTTTTCACAGCAGGAGGCTTTCTGCTGGAGATATGCTAGAAATGAGAAGGGGTAGGGGTGCAGGGAAATGAGTGTGTAGAACATGGAGGAGTCAGCTCTTGATGCAGAAAGGTCTGAAAAAAATATAAATCACTCTTTTTTTTGCTTTTTTTCTCTCATTGTGTTGATGAGCATGGATCGGTTCATATCCACAATAATGAGGAGTGAGCAGAAAGCTGCATACATCATCCCAGCAGAAAATACAAACCCTCAGCCCACACAGATGCACGTGTGTGTTCTCAAGCCAACTCACACAGCAACAGTGTATGAACATCTTGGCTGCTCACTCACTGATATTCAGCAGATTTTACCATGAAGCTGGGGGTGAAATTGATGTCCAAAGTGAATGTTGTAGACATTTTCGTTCAATGGAACATTGCGATTGCATGGACCCCGGGAAGACTAGTGGTCGCCAAGGCGGCAGCTAATGGGGATCCATCCAAAATGTTAAAGCTTATTTGTTGGAACTCCAGTGCATGTGTGAAAGTAACTCAGCTTTAGGCATAAGCAGATTCTGTGAACTGAAGTAGTTGTGTGAAAGTCATAGATGTACTATACCATTTAGAACATTAGCAGTTTGTTACATTTATATTGGCTAAATTGTAGAGCAATGTAAAACATAGTTTAAAAATGTGTTTGACCTGTTTGGATCCACAGTGTCAAGTATGGCTTCAAACTCAGGATCAGGTTCTCCTTCTTCCACCATGGGTAGGTCATAGCCCAGTGAGCGCAGACATGACTTGAACTCCTGGTGATTCAGACGTCCAGACTTCTCCTTATCAAAGTGCCTATATAATCCAGGTAAGGATTATGGTTAGATTACAGCATAGACAACATAAATCCTGAATAAGTCCAGAAAAAGCTACTTACTTGAACATCATGCTAAACTCCTTAAGAGCCTCCTCTGTCACACCAGTGGTGTTCCTAAATTGAGGAAATTAAATACAAGCTTATAGCTGCATCAAGTTTTCTTTATACACTTTAATATTGTGTTTGAATTCATAATTCATTTAGTTGTAAACTGTTGGTCTTGTGGTGTGTACCTAGCCTGTATCTGTTGCTCAAGGTTGTGCTGCATTCTCATTCCTAGTTGGTCCAGCTGGTCCCACTGCTGGGCCAGGCCCACTGTGCTATGCTCTGTGTACTTGTTGTCCAAGATCAGTGCTTCCTCCATGGCTGCACCTAGGTCTTCAATCTTCTTCAGCTGGCTACGCATGGCACGGATCTCCTGGTGCTTACGCTACACATGTGAGCCCAAAATCAATCATCACTGCCACAAAGTGTCTCACAGCCAGTTCCATTTGTATGCATCCAAATTCACAATCATTATCATTTCACATCATTTTGAAAACAATGAAAACTATATATATATACAAGACCTGACAAAAATAGTTGAAGTAACACTCTTGGATGATTTTCATACATCTGTATCCCTGTACTTTGTGATTTAATACAGAATGTCATTCAGATTAAATTCTGCATAGATCTGCAGGAGAGTCTGCTAGACGTCACTTTTCTTTGTTGCAGGTCTAGTAACACAAAGATTACTGCCTGAAGAAAACGAATGAACACTTCACCACTCCTTTAAAGTATGCTTGCTGATGATAAAATTGTTCTCAATCCAATTGAAAACAAACTTGCATGTAAAACAGAATTGTAGGACAACCTTATCTCCCCTTCACAGTGTTGCCACAGTTAGGAACCTCCTGTTTAAGAACGATGCAGATGCAAATCTACTGCATGCATTTGGTACTTCAAGATTGAACAACTGTAATTCTTAATTATTGAGTTGTACTAAAAGGTTTCCGAGAAGCCTCCAGCTGATCAAAAACGTTACAGTAATTTCTGATAAGAAACTAGCAGAAGAGATCATTTTTGTCCAGTTTTAGCTGGTCTTCATTCTTAAATCAAGAACAGAATTTCAAATTCTTCGCCTCACATACAAAGCTCTTAATGACTAAGCCCCATCATATCTTGCAAATCTCAGTTAAATGTATTTTCTCATGAGAGCACTTTATTGCTTTAAAAGAGCACTTTAATTTTACAAACCCTCGGTATCCCAAGTCAGCCTCCAATCATCAGGCACCTCTCTTCTGGAACCAACTGCCAGTTTGGCTTCCTTTGAGATCATATCTAAAAAGCTTAGTTGGGATTGCTCAAAAGCCTGAAACATGAGAGCTCGAGCACCTGTCATGATGCATCTTCTCATTCTCTTCTTTCACACGGCATTATTTTTGTCATCAACTTGTTTCTCTTCTCTGCAGATGGCTATCCCCAGCCTTGTGTTAAGGTGCTTGCTAACCCTTTTGTCTTGTTATTGCAACCCCCAACCGGTTGAGGAAGATGTCTGGTTCTTTCTGGAGGAAGCTTTCCTTTCCACTGTCGCCTCCTGCATACTCAGGACAGGAGATTAAATCAAATAGAAGTTCTGATGTGATCTGTTGGGGTTTTTTTTGTTGCATTTGTTGTATTTTTCGGACCATAAGGCGCACTTAAAATCCTTTCATTTTCTCAAAAATCGACCGTGCGGTGCACCTAATATATGAATTCATTCCGGTTGTGCTTTCTGACCTGGAACCGATTTTATGCGGTACACAAACCATCAAGCAGTGCAGCTTTGTAACTTACCAAGGCCATCCTAAAACATTTTGACAGATGTTTGAACGTTGAGCATTACGGGCCACCGTAGTCACGAGCCTCGCGGAGTAATACTATCTGTGCCTCAATATTAAGGAGTGTGCGTTCATTCATTCATTTTCTATACTAGCAGCATGGCAGGCAAACCTATGGCTGCTCAGGAAGGCGTCATGAGTCCACACACCAGGTTGCATCGATGCATCATATCACAGATTTGGCATACGGGCAAACGGAAATTAAAAATTCCACATGACAACTTTTGTGCGGCTTGATGTGTTGGTGGCGCTAGAGAGTTCACTTTTTTGGCACGAAAATTCTCGACTTTGCTCATGGGACTGTTATGAATACGTGTGCCAAATTTCAGAACTTTTTACCACAGCGTTCATGGGGCTGCCATAGATTTCAATTGCAGCAGAAAGTAGAATAATTCCTGTTTGACGTGTCGGTGTTGAGTTTGATTGGCTGCTACGGGCTAATGGAAGCGAAATTAAAAAAAGCCACACGATAACTTTTGTGAGGCTTGGTCTGAAGATTCTGTGTGTCAAGTCCCGTGGAAATCAGACGATCTGTGTGACCTGAAATGCTTTTTGAAAGTTTTTGATATAATTCAAAATGGCGGAAAATCCAAGATGGAGCAAATGAGGTCAAAGCATGCCTTGACCTCATCTACATCCAGGGATTCCAACGGTACCTCATTTCTGCAATTTGGACCAATGGGTCCAAAGATATGAGCAACTGTTTTGCTAAATATAGCGCCCCCTATAGGTCAAAGGTCACCAAAACTCTTGGGCCTCTTAAAGAAGTTTGGCCCCCCAATAATAGGAAAAGCTACTAACACAATTAACTCGCTGTTAGGTACAGAGTCATTAATGTAATGATTTTCAACAGTGAAAATTATATTTACCTTAGTAGCCTCCAGCTGGGACTCCAAGGTACCAGACTCTTCCACCATGCATGACCTGAGACCAACAATTGATATTTAAAACAAAGCAGCAGCAGACTATAGAAAAGCACAACACTCATTCTGATAAACACACTTAATAGGATTGCACAAATTCTCTCCTAGTTTCCATCCCTAAAGTACTTTAAGTGCTCGGTGCTTATAGTTTGAGTACTGGATGAGAAGTGTCAGTACAATAAGAAGGTGCTGAGGACAATGGGGATAGTGTGTTTTTGGACTCAAAGGTGGGAGGTCATAAAGGTTTGAAACTGCAATTCACAGCTTAGGTTTCCAGCAGACACCATTTTGCTTTACAGTTTTGGCCTCTTTAACGCCACTAAGTATTTGTGTTTGGCTGTAAATTGGCACGGCTCACGCAGACATTTGTTTTCATTATTTCAATGAATCCCCAAACTGTAAGAGTCAAGGTCTCGTGTTACTTTAAAACAGCCACATTGTTTCACCATCAAATCATCCAACTTCAAACAAGAAAAAAAGCGATATTAACCCATCCAGAAGATACGTCCTGAGAAGCACATCAATCCAAAGCACCAGCAAGGAAGCAGCCCCAAGTGTAGGGATGGGGGAGAAGGTATGGTGAGAAAAAGAGAAACACAAAAACATTAACAAGTTTATGTCAGAACACAACAGAGGACAAACAAGAAAGAACTACAAAATGTTAAAGACCCTAAGAGAAGAATACATCCTTTACCTGGTCTCCTGTAGCCACTGGTGGAAAGCATTAGCGTGCTGTGCAAACTCTTGGCGTAACTTGTCATTTTCCTCCTGCCTCCTCTGCTCCTTTTGCAGCTCCAGCTCCCGCTCCTAAACTCATTTAAGAAGAACAAAGACACCAGCAAGATAAGGTTGAATTATTTGGAAATCTTTTAAAAACACTCCTAAATGAGCAGAATTTCCATGTAGAGACCTTGATGATCTTCTGCAGGTTCCTCCAGGTCTCCTCCAGGGCCTCCATGGTGAACCAGGTGTAGGGATTAGACACTACCTGGTAATTCTTAATCTGCTGGTCCAGCTCTGCCAGCTGGTTGAAGTCAGCCTGAGCTGAGCTTAGTGAGGAACGGAAAGCCTCATGAGCTTCACGCAGTGCTCGAATCTCCTCCAGAGAGTTGCACCTCACCGGATCAGTCAGGTCCTCCTCTGCATTCTCAAACCAACTGTTGAAGGCAGATGCCTTCTTGGCAAATGTCAAGAACAAGTCTTCAACCTGCGATCGAAGTCAAGAGGACATAAGAGTCCTGAAAATTAGTCAAACTGACCAGTTTTTATTATTATTTTATTTATTTTTTTAACCACCCTGGGAGACCTTAAAATGCTCCAATTGAAACAGATTTCAATGAACATTTTTTGAAGGCAATGAAAACAATATCCTCAGTTTGTCTTTACCTTTCTGAAGTGCTCCTGAGCCTCGAGAAGTTTCTTCTTACGAGCAGTAGAGTTTGACAGGAGGTGGTTCCAGCGCTTTATCAGGGCAGCATGACGATCTTCGATGGCTTTTGACTGGACGTGTTTAGCAGCTAGCAGCTGATCCTTTAGAGCTGTAATGTTGGTGATGCCCTCCTGCTGGAAGGCCTGGAGACCAGCATCAAATGTTTCCTGCAGACAGAGGAGCAATAAGAAAGAAGATTTTAATGTCACAGTACAGAGAAGAAGAAGAATTCTATCTTCTGAGGGAAGGTATACCTGTTTGGTGAGCAGAGTTTGTACAGAAGACAAGTCCCGGCCATAGTCATCAGTCTTCAAACTGTTTTCCTTTTCACCTAAACACAATCCATATCAGCCATTCAGAGATGATGACACCGTGAAATATATACTGATGATACTCAGTCAACTTAAACAACTATTCAATGAATAGTTTCTGATTTTTGACATTGCTGGCCTACTACACCTCACAGGGAGCAAAGTAAGTGGAACAGAACAAGTAGGCAGATCGCCCCTGTCCAAAGTTTAAACTACAGCTCATTTACAGAAATATCTTTCCTCTGCCACTCGCATAGTTTGACTGCAACAAACTCCAGTCTTACACCGGGAACAAGATAAATACAGGAAGCTGAGCACATACACTGCAGCTGCTGGCTTTCAATCAAATAAATGAGCAACACTGCAGAAAAACTTGGCTCCCTTCAAACAACAATCAAAGAAAATGTTCTGCTTGTTCTGCTTGCACACCAGAGTTTAGAGTTTAGATTATGAAGTGACAAAAATCAATAACAAAGATTATGCACTGGACTCATAAACATTACTTTTTAATATCAAATCAGTAAGCCTGAAATACAAACTTTTGAGAATGTTGAGCTCCATCAATATTAATGTTACGGTAGGATTTCCAGTCTGAGTTGTTCAGAAATGAGACTGCGACTATGGAAGATGTGTTGCTTTCATACCAATCCAAGACTCCACCACGTCAGCCTTCCAGTTGAACTGTAGGAAGGCAGAGTTTTCATCCAGCTTGGTTTTCCTCTGAGCTGCTGCTCTCTCCAGCTCAGACACTTTTCCTCGCAGAGCTGACATTTTAGCACAAATGTTGTCTACATGATGATTGTTCTGTTTTAAACAGAAGATTATCTTGAGAACCTCATTTTTGTTGTGGTACTGCATTAATCAACATATTTCATTTAATTTTGTGAAAAGGGCTTTTGGTCTTGATGGATCATGGTTCAATACCTTTTTGATAAGGTCGTCTCCATTCGCACACACATCACTGACTCTGTCCCGGTGTACAGTAAAGTCGGTCTCAAATGCTTCGTGCTTTTTCAACAAGCCCTGTGGGAAGAAAAAAAACCTTTACATTCAAACAAACAAAAACTCGTGCCCTTCAATAGTGAAAAACATTGGTCTATAAATGCACCTGCACAGCAGCCAGTGTATCCCCATAGTCCTCACTTCCCACAAGGTTCAACTTCTCATTAATCCATGCTTCCTCCTCCTCCACATTTGCCACAAACTGCTGGTACTCCAGAGACTCCTCCAGCCTCTTCCCCCTTCAACCACATACACATTCATAATCATTCCTGTGCTCTTGCAACCTGAGCTACAGCTGTCTGGTGCATCTGAAGTTTACCTTGCCCCAGATAAGTCCTTAAGTTCCTTCCAGTGGTCAACAAATTGAGCGAGCCTCTGCTGGATCTCTTCTTGACCGATAGTGTTGTCATCAGACAGCTTCTTCCCAGTGTCCAGCACTGACTGATCACACAGAAAACACACATTTAGTCACTGCACCCAAACCAGAATATTTACCAGAACATTAACAGCATATTGAGAAACTATGTCACCATGTGTAAAAAACAAATATCTGACGAGAGAATCAAGATCCCTCAGAAACCCAAGGTCAGCAGTGGATTTACAAAAACTCAGTTGCATCTTTAAACCAACCAAAAACCTCAATGAATGAACAGATGACTCCTCTACCTGAATGGTTGGCTCATGGGCCCCCAGCTCAGCCTCAAGTCTCTTATGTTTCTTCCGCAGATTCTGTACTCCTGTCAAATCTCGTCCATAGTCCTCAGAACCCACAAGTAACTTCTTCTCTCTGAGTGTGATTGGATCCAAAGTATGCAAGTTTAAGGTAAGATCTCCCTGAAGAAAACTATACAAGGGAAGGACATGCTTACTTAATCCAAGACTCTTCATCATCCAGGTCCCTGAAGAACTGATGCAGGCGGTGGGACTCATTGAGTTTTGTGCGACGACTTGCTGCCATGCTCTTGATCTTAGTGAAGCGGATATTGACAGTATCACGTTTGTCCTTCACCTGTGAGGTGTCGAAGGCATTGCTGGCCATCAGGCTATCAGCTTGGCCATTCAGATCCTTCAAACGATCCTGCAGAAGGACAGTGGTGTCAGAGCTCATAATTTCATCAAAGAAAGATGCGATTAAACCTTTTTGTCTACTACAACTTCTAGTATATTCTGTTTAGAATATTTGGTGATTTACCCCTAGCTGGGTTTTTTCTTTAAGACACTGATCTAAAATGAGCAAATGTTCTGAAATGAGGTCTTGGATGTTCCCTTAAGTGCGGCTGACCCACATTTCCCAAGTTAATGATAATGAGCTCCATACCTCATGGGCAGAAATGTCAGCCTCAAGCAGCTGGTGCTTCTTCAGCAGGTTGTTGACTGAGGCCAGATCTTTGCCGTAATCCTCAGACGCAAGAAGGGCTTCCACCTGAGATACCGCCATGCATCAGGTTTAGATCATCAGGTGTATCTTACGGTGTCACAGTTTCTAACTAGCATTTAGCTTCTCACCTCAGACAGCCAAAAGTCAAAGTCTTTGATTCCGGTGTTGAAGTTTTGCTGCTTGTTTGCTTCCTTCAGTTTCTGGCTCTTTTCAGCAGATTTGTTGACCAGGAACTGCCATTGTTCATCCAGAGCGTTGAGGCGCGCCTGAAAAAGACAGCAGCACAGCTTTAATATTCAATTTAACATACCTCACTTCCATTTAAACATAATCATGCTTATTATTTGATCTTAACAACAAAGATTGATATAAAATCAGTATTGTGAAACAAAGTGTCAGTGTTCTGGAATCACAACGTTGGGTCGGCCTTTTCTCTGCACACGTGTCAAGATAAATTGATGCCATTTTGAAATGAGGATGCAAGGTTTCAGTTTTAAAGTTACAGGAAAATGTGTTTGCACTTACTGTGTTTTTGTAGTGAATAAAAACAGAAAGAGTAAAGGTCCACACTTATAAAGCACCTTTTTAAAGTTTCGTAGGTACTTCAAAGCACTTGGTGGTGCTCTCATTCATCCATTCACACAGACACTCATACAGCTCTTTATCTCTGCAATTACCCCATTAACATATTCAGCAAAGCAGAGTTCAGTGTCTTGCCCAAGTACACTTTGACATGTGAATGTTATTTCTGCAGTACAGCAAATACAGCTGCAAGTGTTTATGAGTTTGGCACATCAAGACACTGCCACCACCATGCTTCAGTGTGGGGATGGTGTTCTTGGGGTGATGAGAGGTGGTGGATTTGCACCAGTTCCTTTGCATTTTCCCTGATGGCCAGTGTCAAGTCAATTTTGGACATGGACAGTTAAATCAAACCAGAGGGTTTTCTTTCATATGTGTGGGTGGTCTCCCACATGCTTTTTGGCAAACTGAAAATCATGTGACAGTTAGATAAGGTCCACTTGTGGGCAATCCAATTATGTGACCTCTGAGGGTAAGTGGTAGCCCCAGATCTAATTTAGGAGCTTCATAGCAAAGTGGGTCAATCCATATACGCTGCTCAAAAAGATAAAGGGAACACCTAAACAACACAACGTAACTCCAAGTCAGTCACACTTCTGTGAAATCAACCTGTCCAGTTAGGAAGCAGCACTGACTGTGAATCAGTTTCACCTGCTGCTGTGCAAAGAGAGCAGACAACGGGTGGAAATGAGAAGCTATTAGCAAGACAACCCTATAAAGGAGTGGTTCTGCAGGTGGTGACCACAAACCATTTCTGTTCTCATCCTTTCTGGCTGATGTTTTGGTCTCTTTTGCATTTTGTCAGAGCTCTCACCCCTAGAGGTAGCATGAGGCGGTGTCTACAACCCACAGAAGTTGCTCAGGTAGTGCAGCTCATCCAGGATGGCATATCAATGTGAGATGTGGCAAGAAGGTTTGCTGTGTCTCTCAGCACAGTTTCCAGAGCATGGAGGAGATACCAGGAGATGTGGATGGGGCCGTAGGAGGGCAGCAACCCAGCAGCAGGACCGCTACCTCCTCCTTTGTGCAAGGATGAACAGGAGGAGCACTGCCAGAGCCCTGCAAAATGACCTCCAGCAGACCACAAATATGCATGTTTCTGCTCAAACTGTCAGAAACGGACTCCATGAGGGGGGTGTGAGGGCCTGACATCCACAAGTGGGGCTTGTGCTTATAGTCCAACACGTGCAGGGCCATTGGCATTTGCCAGAGAACACCAAGGTTGGCAGATTCACCACTTCACAGATGAGAGCAGGTTCACACTGAGCACATGGGACAGAGATGCTGTGGAGAACGTTCTGCTGCCTGCAGCATCCTCCAGCACGACCAGTTTGGCGGTGGGTCAGTAATGGCGTGAGGAGGCATTTCTTTGGAGGGCCACACAGCCCTCCATGTGCTAGCTGGAGGTAATATGACTGCCATTAGGTACCTGATGAGATCCTCAGAGCCATTGTGAGACCATATGCTGGTGCAGTGGGCCCTGGGTTCCTTCTGGTGCATGACAATGCTAGGCCTCATGTGGCTGAATGTGTCAGCAGTTCCTGCATGATGAAGGCATTGCTGCTATGGACTGGCCTGTCCAGTCCCCAGACCTGAATCCAATGGAGCACATCTCAGACATCATGCTGCACCACAGACAGGAGTTGACTGATGCTTTAATCCAGGTCTGGGAGGAGATCCCTCAGGAGAACATCCACCGCCTCTTCAGGAGCATGTCCAGGCGTTGTAGGGAGGTCATACAGGGACGTGGAGGCCACACACACACACACACACACTACTACATGAGTTGGACCAGCCTGTAATGTGATTTTCACTTTTATTTTGAGTAGGATTCCAAATCCAGACCTCCATGGGATAATAATTTAGATTTACATTAATCATTTTATGTTATTTTGTTCTCAACGTATTCCACTATGTAATGAATAACGATTTTCAGCTGGAATATTTCATTCACTGAGATCAAGGAAGTGTTATTTTAGTGTTCCCATTATCTTTTTGAGCAAAGTAAATGTACTTGTATAGCGCTTGTCTAGTCTAACTGACCACTCAAAGCGCTTCTAACACTTCACCCAGTGTGTTGCCCAAGGACGCTTCGACATGTAGCCCGGGGGAAGCCAGAGTCGAACCACCGACCTTCCGACTGCTGGGTGACTGCTGGGTGACTGCTGGGTGACTGCTGGGTGACTGCTGAGCTACTGAGCTACAGCCGCCCCGTTATTTGTAAGTCCATTAAAAAAAAAGAAAAGAAAGAAAGCTGCAAGCAGTGATGATCGGGCCCAAGCACGTGCGCATGTCCTGGCTAAGTTTGAACTCCTCCTACAGATTTAATGTTAACCGTTTCAATCATATGCAAGGTGTGGAAACAAAGTGACGTTTCTAACCATCAGCAGGTGGCGCTATAGGAGCGTGTTAATATGAGCACAAGTACGCATTCAGGGCAGAGCCACGAGTGAGCCTATGAAGTTTGGTGAAGATTGGACAATGTATGCAAAAGTTACGAGTGACCCTTCAGACTTTGGAAAAGGTCATCACAACTTTTAATGCCCCATGGCTGAAGAGTAACCTGATCAATTTTGAAGGCGTTGTCATTAAATCTGTAGGAGGAGTTCGATCATATGAGAGGTGTGGAAAGGGCCAAAATGGCTGACTTCCTGTGGACCAGGCTTTGTGTGTCTGGGCATGACCAAGGCGTGTACTGGATTTCGTCCGCCCACGCAAGACTAAGCCCGACGGCACGGGTATTTAGTAAATGTGTAGGGGGCACTACAGAGCCATTTTGACACGACTCCAATAAAACGTAATGGTGCACCAGGCCTGACGGACATGGCAAAATTGGTGAGTTTTGGCGCACGGGAAAGCACCGAAAAATTAAAACAATGTGCAAAGAATAATAATAATAACGCTTTCAGATACAATGGGGCCTTTGCTGCTTGCAGCTCGGACCCTAATTAAAGGTTGTAAAGCAGGAAAATAGTATATTCACTAAGGGGAGTGAATACTTTTGCTAACTACAGAAATCTGTAATTTATATATTAAAGTTTTGTTAAGAGATTTTTCAAGTTCTACTAAACAGTAAAACATAGTGTCAACACGTTATTTGTTACCAACCCCCCCCCCCCCAAAAAAATAGTGAAGTTGCATCATAGATTTAAAAAAAAAAACAACAACAACAAAAAACCTTTGCTATAATCTAGCTACAGTCGCCATTCTTGAATGACCTTCTGCATCACCACAAGAATAACATTTAAAAAATAATTAAGTTTTGCAGCAACGAGGACCATACCTTGACGGCATCTTCGCTACCAGCACAAGCTCCTCTCTGAATCAGCGCATTGCCGGTGTCAATGACTCCACGAATTCTGTCTGCATTTGCATGCAACTCAGCTTCAAATGCTTGATGTTTCTGATGCTTGCTCTAACAGACACAAGCAGGGAGGAAGGGAGAAAAGAAGAGACCACAGGTTTATGATATTTGGATTTCTTTTTATGTATAGAGATTTAGAAATGTCCAATACTTACACTGTGTGCAAAAGCAGAAACTAAAGTATATTTCACCAACAACAATTTTTTAAGCAACCGACTATAGCATGAAATGGGAATTAGTTAGAGTTGTGTTGTAACTGAACCATGTAACTAAAGAGTAGAATAGAAATAAATAAGTCAATAACTAAAAAAGTAAGTCAATAAAAAAAGGCTTGAACAGAACAATTATGATAGACGATGTAAAAAGACATCTACAAACACAGGACAGACAAGCGAAGAGCACAAAATAGGAACATCTGCAACAGAGATGACTTCAAGAAAAACATTGAGGAAGAGTCACAATTAAGCTGCTTTCTGTTTGTATCCATCTCCATTTCCTTGACCTTTACAGCTGATCTTTAAAGTGCCTTTATGCACATTAGCTTGGCACCAGCAGCAGATTCACAACCTGCAATGCCTTTAATCAGAAATTTTAAATTTTGATCAATTTGACATTGTATTAAAATGCTTTAAGCAGGTTTAAAAACAACTCCCCTCCAAGAAACTGAAAATAAAATTAGAAGCCACACTCTTTGATAAACAAAACAATCCTTAAGAAGAAAAAAAAAAAAAAAGTAGGAAACTTTTTGACTAAATTGATACCATAGTGGAAAAGAAGCTGACACTCAACAGTACGAATGAGGGACAAACTCAAGATAGAAAAAAATGCTTATTTATATGTTGTATTTACACAAACATTTGTTAGCTGACACAGTCTCCAACTTACCAGCAGCTTCGACAGCTTAAAAAAACAAAAAAAGAGAGTCAAAGAATGATTCAGATAAGTCAAAGGGAGGGATATGATACAGTTGAAAAGAAGGATAAAAAAGACAGGATAAGCCTAATTCATTCATTTACCTTGGAACACAAAAGAAACAATCATTGAAAATCCCATCTCATTTATGTACTGTTCTTTTTAAATTGACTCCACATAATTCACTTTTAAAGGACTTGAAGTGGATTGAGCTAGCCCAGTTTTCCATCAAAAGAAGCCATATGTGTACCTGGATATTGGTAGGATCCTTGTAAGACTCATCTGTTGCAGTCTGCAGTTTCTCACTGATCCATGCCTCAATCTCGTCCACATCGCGGCTAAACTGCTGCAAGGTCTGGGATTCACCCAGTTTAGAACGTTTTTCAATCATCTGAGCCTTAAGTCGCCGCCACCTTTCCAAAAAAAAAACAAACAAATCAGAATTTCTCATTTCAAAGAATTGACTTGACACACCACATGTTATCAAAATTTGGTTGGAAATCTCTTAAAGCTCTGGAATAAATGGAATATTTACATCATCTACAAAAGTAAAAATCTTTCTACGGTCTGAAAAAAAGTCCGGATTTAAGTCCGTAGTATCATCCCATATCATATATCTTACTATAAATAAAGGTATAAATTCATGATTAAATAAAAGATAATTACATTAAAGAAAGCTATTCAAATGGGATGAGCTGAGTTGTAAAAACAATTAGTTGATAAGTTTTGCTTCAGTTTTAAACATTTTTTATGTTAAACTCCAGATAAAATCATCATGCGATGGTTTTGCTTAATTTGTACATAATGGTATATCGACCAGATTATCAACCCAAACTACAGGTTATGCATTGCATTATTAGAATAATAATTAGAATATATTAAAATGTCAAAAGATATACATTTTATCATGACTTGAGAAATGTAGATTTTTCACAGAGAAAGTAAAAAAAACCAACATATTTCTCACCGGTCAAGGACCTCATTGCGGCGGTTAAAGATCTCAGGTTTGGCATAATGGTCAGCGCCGATCAGCTGATCAGCAAAGGACTGCAGTGCAGCAATCTTCTCCTCCTGTGCATCAGGTTAACATTGATTTCAATAATATGCACACTGATAACTTTAAAGGTCTCTGCGGTTCTTTGAGCAGATTTTACAGACCTGCACATTAATGGCCTTGTCAAAGTCCTCATGTTTCTTAATGAGGGCCTCCACACTGTCCAGGGAGTCACCCTTGTCATCACTGGCAAGGAAGGCTTCACGAGCTGCCATCCAATTCTCAGCCTGTTCACAATCCCTGTTAAAAAGCTATGGATGGAAAACAGAGCTGTCAGTGATTATGGAATAACTGTATCTAAACAGCCATTTCAAGGCTAAAGAATCACCTGGAGCTCAAGGCACTGGTCCAACATCATGCGGCGCTGAACCCAGGCCTTCTCTAGGTCAGCACGCTCACGGTCCAGAGCCTGCAATTTCTGCTGAATCTCAGGAGAAGCATAGTGGCCTTGAGCCAGAAGCTGCTGACCAAACTGTTCAAAGGCATGGAAGGTACCAGCACGAGCATCAATCTCTGTGCGGTGCTCCTGGAAAGACAAAAAAAAAAGAAGAATTATGGACAAACAAGTCTAGTTTGGCAATAGCGTGCTCCATTGCCATATGCAGAAAGACTGGGGGGAGTGGTAGCGGTGTACCTGATGTCTTTCTAAAAGGGCTTCAGCTCCAGTCACATCTTTGGCCAACTCCTCAGAGGACACCAGTCCTCGAATGCCATTAATCCAGGACATAAGATCTCTGAGTAGTAGTGAAGAATTAAAAAGAAAAAAAAAACAAAATTATGAAATTCCACATACCAAACATACATATTCACGTGTAAACCTGTAGGTATATGTGCATGGAAACATGAATGTGTATATACACAGCTTCAAAAAAAACTAAAAAAGTATATTTCAAGGGAACACTAAAATAACACTTCCTTGATCTCAATGAATGAAATATTCCAGTTAAAAAGCTTTATTCATTGCATAGTGGAATGTGTTGAGAACAAAATAACAAAAATAATAAATGTAAATCAAAATTATTATCCTATGGAGGTCTGGAATTGGAACAATACTCAAAATAAAAGTGAAAATCACATTACAGGCTGATCCCACTTCAGTGGGAATTCCTCAAGACAAGTCAAAATGAGGCTCAGTAGTGTGTGTGTGTGTGTGTGTGTGTGTGTGTGTGTGTGTGTGTGTGTGTGTGTGTGTGTGTGTGTGTGTGTGTGTGTGTGTGTGTGTGTGTCGTGTGCGCGTGTGCGCGTGTGCGCGTGTGTGTGTGGCCTCCATGTGCCTGTATGACCTCCCTACAACGCCTGGCCGTTTCCATAGTGATAGCAGCGCGCCAGAGAAATGTATATACTTTTTTTCCAGCGTGAGAAATACCATGTGTGGCGTGAGCTGAGAACTTGTTGAAATGAGATTTTAATAAACTTCATTCACAAATTGAAACTAAAATTTATAAAAGTTAAAATAAAACATTTCTTTCTATTAGCGGCATTATTTTCATACAATGCTTGCATATTGTCCGTGTCTTTTCACTCACTCTGCTGCCATTTACATTTCCGCCAGGTACCCAACATGCTGCCAAACAAACAATTTGAAAGTGGCGGGGGCATCTTCAGTGGTAATACCGGTATTCCCCTCCTGCTCCTCTTCTTCTTCTTTTCAGAATCAGAATTCTTCTTCTCCGTCTTTAGGTTCTGGCATTAAAGGCGCATTACTGCCCCCATAAGATAAGTCACAAATAGAAGTTTGGATCGCTCACAAATCTTGCGAGACAAATTTTTAACACGACGAGAAATATTGTTGAGTTTAATCTGGTGGCACGACATTGTGTCACACCCCTACTGGACGTGGATGGAACGAGACATGATGTCTTCATGTTTCTGACAGTTTGAGCAGAAACATGCATATTTGTGGTCTGCTGGAGGTCATTTTGCAGGGCTCTGGCAGTGCTCCTCCTGTTCATCCTTGCACAAAGGAGGAGGTAGCGGTCCTGCTGCTGGGTTGCTGCCCTCCTACGGCCCCCTCCACGTCTCCTGGTATCTCCTCCATGCTCTGGAAACTGTGCTGAGAGACACAGCAAACCTTCTTGCCACATCTCACATTGATATGCCATCCTGGATGAGCCGCACTACCTGAGCAACTTCTGTGGGTTGTAGACACCGCCTCATGCCACCTTTTCTCATTTCCACCCGTTGTCTGCTCTCTTTGCACAACAGCAGGTGAAACTGATTCACAGTCAGTGCTGCTTCCTAACTGGACAGGTTGATTTCACAGAAGTGTGACTGACTTGGAGTTACACTGTGCTGTTTCGGTGTTCCCTTTATCTTTTTGAGCAGCGTATATGGACAAACAGAAAGAGATACATGCATGCATACATATAACTCCACAGCCTTCTTCAGAGATAGACTCTGG
This sequence comes from Leuresthes tenuis, assembly GCF_036924035.1. Classification (NCBI taxonomy): domain Eukaryota; kingdom Metazoa; phylum Chordata; class Actinopteri; order Atheriniformes; family Atherinopsidae; genus Leuresthes; species Leuresthes tenuis. Next base: position 27,500,280 of record NW_027325373.1, read on the forward strand.
GCTATTTATCAAATCCTGCAAATGTAATGAATGCATTTTTGTCCTCTTATGGCCACTGTATTTAGAATCCTATCTATTCATAACATCGAGGCAGATGGCCACCCTTCCTGGTTGTGGTTCTGCCAGAGGTTTCTTCCTGTTAAAAGGGAGTTGTTTCTCTCCACAGTCGCCTCATGCACGCTCAGGACGGGAGATTGGACTGAAGACAAGTTTCAGTTCAATCTGTTGGGTTTTTTTTAGCCTTCAATTGGGTCTGTATGTATGAATTGGACTAATTTTGAATTTAATTAATTGGATTGAACTCAATTATGATTATAATGAATTAGACTCCGATTGGCTTGAATTGAAGAGCCTTGAGATGACATTTTTTGTGATTTGGTGCTATGTAAAACTGAACTGAGCCAACACTGGTACTGCTTTGGTTGAAAAGGAGTAGGGCTGTTTCCTCCTCACCTGAAGTCTGACAGGAAACGCTGCAGGTCATGAGAGTTTCCAAGCTTGTCTTTGCGCTGGTCAGCACGTCCCACTAAGCTGCTCCAGGCGGTGTTTAACTCAGTGCATTTCTCTTGGATGTCATCTACTGCCTCAGGGTGAGACTGGATCAGACGCTCTGCTGTCTCCCCAAGAGAATTTACCTGCATTCCACAGAGGAAAAATGCATAAAAGACTCGAGAGATACAGCTAGGATAATATGTATGATCATATATATGCGATAACCTTATCACCTTATCACCCAGCGCTGCCAAGTCCCTCTCAAAGCCCTCATGTTTGCGCTGCAGGGCCTGTACACTGGCTAAGTCATGACCATAGTTGTCTGTGTTGAGGGCCTGGTTCTTCTCCTCAATCCACTCTTTTGTTTCATCTGCATCCCTGAGAGTACACAAGACAACTTTGGTCCGTTTCTGTGACAGTGATTCATCAATTATTGCAAACTGCTGTACATGAGAGCAACCTCAGAGGTAGTATAGCAATTCACTATCACAGTAGTTCAGTGAAAGGGCAATATTAAAATTCAACAAAAATTAAACAAGTTCTTTATATCAAACAACATTTGTTCTGTTTTTGACTGAATAGTAGTTAATAATCTTCCACTGCAGAAATTTGGGGGCTGCTTTTAAGCAGCCAGTATCATTACTCGTGTATTGAATGCAGCGTCTGTGTGGTGAAAACTATACTCAGTAATACCTACCCTGGTGTGTTCAAGTCATGACAAATACACTTTAGAAAAGCCAGGAATGTGAGAAACACTAGACAATCTCATACTCTCCATCAACAACTATCCTATCGCCTGACCGAGAATAGCAATGTTGTCACACTGTTTGTATCACAATTTATCTTTTGATGATCTCTGAACTGCAATCACCATTAAAGCCGAGTCCTTTGGATCTTCCACTGCACTGGGGCAGAATACATTTTTGTCTAGTTCAAGCTGTACAAACAAGTTAACAAAATGTGAAATTTTTATCTATTCATTTTTTAAAAAATGTATTCATTTATTTTTAAAATTGTACCTGTGGAACCGCTGCACCTCATGGGCACTGCCCAACATGTTGCTCCTGTCTTCAGCCAGCTGTTGCAGAGATCGCCAGCGATTGTTTAGTTCCTGCACATAACACAAAAATCAATCACCATTTTGCTCCTGTACTGGGATACGATCCCCTTTACAATCAGATTCCTCTGTCTTTACTATGGAAATCTGTAAAATTTTAAGGTTCTTTTACTCGTTTTTAGATGTCTTAACGGTCTTGGGCCTTCTTATTTATCAGACTTACTTTTACCATATCAACCCTTTTAACCACACCACACGTTCGATTGAAAACACACGGGGAGGCGGCTTTTAGTTATCATGGCCCCCGACTGTGGAACAGCCTGCCGGAGAACCTCAGGGCCGCAGAGACTGTTGATGCTTTTAAAAAAGAGGCACCTTTTTAAATCAGGCTTTTATTTGATTTTATTGATTTCCTTTATTCCTTTTAATCAAACTTGTATTATATTTAATTTTTGTTCTATATTATTTTAATTGTACGTTTGAACTCTGTGTTGTACTTAAAATGCTTTTCAGCTCATTTCGTTAAAATGTTTATCTATTTTGTTCATTTTACACCTTTTTCTCTTATTTTACTGCTTTAGTCTTTCAGTTTTTAGCTCCAGTGTTTCCTCATGGGGGGCTACCACACTGGGAGCTGCTTTTGGTCCACTGACGGGGTGCTGTCAAAATGTGGCTGGAGGGCTATGCTCCTTGGTATGGGGCCTCTTGTCTGCCCGGGTCGGGGCTGTCTCTGTGGCGGTGCTCCCTGTGGTCGTGGGCCAGGAGCCCTCTCAGTGTGGTTAGCCCCCCCAAGGGTGGCTCTTTCCTTGCCTTAGGTCTGGGTGCCCGGCCATGTCTCTGTCTAATAGGCGCAGTGGGTCTGAGCTTGTGAGTTTGTGTGTGCATGTGTGTGTGTATGGGTGTGTGTGTGTGTGTGTGTGTGTGTGTGTGTGTGTGTGTGTCTGTTTGTCCTCGTGTCTCTCTGGGTATTTATGGGGGTGGGAGGGTTGGTATGTTTTATCATTGCTGTTTTTAGCCTCTGTGAGGCACTTTAAGTTGCTTTTAAAGTATGAAAGGTGGCATACAAATAAAATTTGATTTGATATAAACTGCAGAATGAAGTGTTAACTTTACTCATGTAAAGAGTGACTTATTAAGTGATCAAGTCTTTAAACATTTAACTGCGTAAGTGGCTGAATTTATGGTGAGGAAAGCTACTAAATAAATAATGTTCTGCTTTAGAATATTTAAACCAAATGCAACAGTTGCTGAATGTGTACTTATTTATTGAGTGTCTGATGGATACAAACAATGATGGACAGATGAACACGTGTGGATAATAGAAATGAGATGCACAGAACTGGATGCATGGCAGGAACATTGCACAGAATGAGGAGAAATTACATGATCTGCACAGAGGTGCTCATGACTTTTGGATGTCAGCAATCATCCATACAGCATAAAACGATGGATGTTATAAGTGAGCACTCATTTAGGTTTCAGGGAGTAGGAAGGGACACGTGACTACCATGGGGTTAGTATTCTGATCACAAGACAGGACATGCAAGGGACGAGTTTAGAACTGAGCAATAACGCTTACCTTGATACTATTAAAGTTAGCCGTTGTTTGAACACCCAAGCGTACAGTCTAAAATCAAAAGTGACCAAAACATTGAAGGAAAAAAACAAAGAAACAAGAAAGTGCGTTATAGAAATTGCCTTGATTTTTTTCCTAACGCTTGGTTGGCCACAGACCTATTCTAGGAGCATTCTAGGAGCATTTAGACAAGTCAGTACTTTGTAAGCACTGCAACCATGGCCACAGCAGAACCAGCTGATATTTAATTTACGATAAATCAAACAAGCTACTTGTAGGTTGTAGACTGGGAGAAATGAAAATTGAATATACAAAATTGCCCATTGTTTCATCAACGTTTAATCACAAGTATATGTAACACCATGCCCAAATGCCAGTAAAGTGACCATGACTGCAGTAAAGAGTGACACCAGAATCCAACATTTACCCAATGCTTTACAGTCATGCAGTGTAACAGTATCAGACCAAGACTAACCATCTGTCCAAACTGAGGTCGATACATCTTATTTTAAAGCATAAAACTATTTCATTCTTTTCCTGAATTTTACATAGACATGTTTAAGTGTTCAAGCTTACCTTCCATGGTGATGCAGTCTTGGAATCAGCTTCATCCTATTTAACAAACAAGGCATGTACGGAAACACGATGTCCACAATTATATTCACATTTTTACTATGATCTCCTGAATTTCTCCATTATCAAACAATGTATATATGTAAATAACATAAATTATATCAACCTTGCCAGGAGCAGAGCCAAGCAGTTCCTGTTGCTACAAATAGGGTAAAACATATCATTACAGCTTAACCAGGATAGTATGGACAGGTAACTTTTACTTGAGAATTATTAGTTAATACAGGGAGGAAAAGTTTACCTGCATTTGAACCATGGGAGCCTCCTCAGCCATGAGGCCTTCAGACTCCAGCTCCGATGCAACTTTGTTTATATCCCTCAGACGAGATTCATTGGCCTTAAGGTCCTTGAGAGCACAAAAGAAAGACACTGGTAACCACAAGCATTTACAAAATAACCATGGACCAAAAAAAAAAAAAAAGAAAGAAAACCTTTTTCTTCTTAAAAAAATTAAATCACAGTGGAACTGTAAAAACATGAGTGTGGACATACAGTCACTTGCTGTGAAACTATAGTCCTGTTACAGAAATAGAAATTATTTATAAATGATTTACTCCTTTAGATGTCTTCATTACTGACTCAATTTTACAAATAATGCTTGGGGCTACAAATGAAACATTTATGTTTCCATAATGTACCAGAAGCAGTTCACAAAATTGTATATACATTAACATATCAAAGCCATGCAGTTAGCGAGGAAAAAAATGACAAAACGCAGATATTACTTTCTGGAAGTCGTCAAACTTCTTCTGTAGAACCTCGACCTGCTCCAGATCAGAGCCAACCTCCTCATTAGTCAAGGCGTTCTCCTTCTCATTGATCCACTGCTGGAGTTCATTGGCCTCACGGAACAACATGAACTTCTTGCAGCTCTTCTCCAGCATGTCTTTACGTTTCTCTCCAAGTTCTAACAGAGTCCCATACCTTAAAAAAGGATGCAAAAGGAAGTATTACAGAAAAACTACAAAATCATAAACTTGTCACTGGACACTGACACACAGTGTGGTGAGCTAGTGCACATGCAATAAGATATGAGAGGAAGACTGACTTGTGACATACATCTACTTTTAACAAGGCCATTACGAAGTAATGAGTCAACAGACCAGTTGCTGGTTAAATCTTCCCAGATGTAAGGACCCGCAGTCTTTTCTGTTTAAATGATTACAGTGATCATACTACTAAGTATCTTAGGCCCTTTTGTCTATATGCTCATCTTTACCTCCAGCACTACCTTCAGTTTCAATGACTCTGGGATTGAGATGTTCAAGGAAGACCTAATTTCTTATCAATCGAACTGCAGAATAATTACTCATTTCTCAAACGAGCATGTTGAACAAAACGTTTGATGTTTTGACAAACCAGCTGACGAAGTGACATACATAAAATTGACAGGAAAAACCTAGGATGAGAAGTTAGTTAGAAGTATGTAAAAGACATACTTTTATCCTTGTTCTGAATAGAAGACAGTATTTAATTAAAGTAGTTTCACAAAACATGACTTTGTTGGGGGTTTTTTCCCCTCACATCTTAAGATAGTCAATGGTATTATGATCACAAGTACACGCAGTAGGGTACTGGTTCCTACTCACAGTTCCTCCACCTGCTTCATGCGCACAGATACGCTGCAGGCCTCCTTGGTGACAAGCCTGCACAGTGGCAAGGCAAGGCAAATGCACAGCAAGGCAAGATTAAGTTGTTGAATGCAGTGACAGGAAAGCAGAAGAGACAGAAAAAGAGGCCAGGAGCAGTGTCATTGTTAGAGGACAGGGCAGAGAACGTGAGCCAATAAGAGAAAAGAAGAACTGAAAGAGCAGTGCAAAGACTATCACTAGATCTCGTAAGAAAGAAATGTGTTGGTAAACCAGTTTTAGTACAAGCATCAAAATGTTCAGTTGGGACTTTCTTACTGATTCTCAATCTGATCTTGGCGCATTGCAATGCTGCCGTGTTCATCCAACAGGTTCTCCCTAGAGGAGGACTGAGTGGGGTCCAGCTTCTTCACGTAAGCAGCGGGAACAAAGCCCTGGCGATCATTCACCTCCACCTTCCACCAGTCCTGCACAAAGGCCAAAATGTTCACATTAACCAGTCTAAATCGATGTAGTGAAAGACCACCATCTAGAGTTTGTAACAAATTTATAGTATTCAATCATTAATTGGGTGTACTCAGGCCTCAGCAGAACAATAAAATTGCACAATTATGCAATTACATTACATTTCTACTCAAGGTCTCTGGTTCAAAACGAAGTAGCAGTTAAATTTCACAGCTTCAGGGTTATACTAGTTGTAACACCTGGTTGAATAATAGAACCAGTCATTAATGTAAAATAAATAAAATTGAAATTTAGATGTGGACCAGTTATTCAGAAGATCAGATTCACTCGGGAGAAATGGGTGAGAGTAGGAAAAGACAAACAAGAGATCACTGTTGTGTTATATTAAAAAAGTAAAACATAGAATTCATTTCGATATGAATTGATTATCTTCTTGGTTTCTATACAATAATAATACATAAGACATTATTAATAAACTGTTCAAACCATGTCTCTGGAAGTCATGCCAACTGACTAAATTGACTGATGCAAACTGAACTCACTGTGCATTTAAGATACATCTCAGTATCTTAGGCTGCAGAACTATTAAAATCCTTTCAGTAAGCCACAAAGTAACATGTTCCCCAATAAACCCTAACAACATCCAGAACATAACCCATATCCTAAACATTCCTTCACAAGCAACCAGGCTCTAGTTCCACATACACTGTTCTTCTGCAAAGAACATTAATAAATGCATAATTTCCTTCTCTTTGAACACTTTTGATTTCTTATAGTTTCATGTTTACCTTGTTAGTGCTATTGAGCAGGGTGAGGATGTCCCCCTTCTTCATGGTGACTTCACGGGGGCTCTTCTCCTGGTAGTCATAAAGGGCTAGAACCAGTTCTTTTCCCGTCTCATCATCAGTTGGTGCGACTTGTTGCTATTCAGTTGAAAAAAATAAAATTAAAAAATGGATGACTGATTTGTTTTCTCCCGATTCAGTTGAAAAAAATTTCATACACTTTCTAGTCAGGAAAAGTCACAATATTTACTAGTAATGAGTAATCTTTTCCAACGTATCAGAAATATTTTCACTTAAGTTTAAGTCTGGACTCTGGTGGCCAATTCGTGTGTGAATAATATTTGTCAGAGACCCTGAAAAATAAAACTCCTGGTATTGTCATCTTGAAATACAACTGTACCAGCATGGATAAAAAATAATCTCAAAATTAAAGCTACAAAATTTAGGTTTATTCAACCCTAGATTGTTTGGGAGGCTTGGCCCTGGATGAGTAGGAATCCTCTCACTAGGTGACTTTCTATAAGAAGACGACAAAATATCTATCTTTGCCGTGGTGCACACATCAAATGCAGAGTCATCTGAGTTTTTCCGGAGTCAACCAAACTTCATAGCACTGGAAGTCTGAGGTGTACAGCGTGAATGGAAACAGAGATTAGAGTCCCATGTGATGCTCCTGTGCTCTTCAATTCTTACTCATGTTGAGTAGCTTATTCAGGTCAGTGGTGATCCAGGTTTTAATACTGGGGAAGCATTCCACTGTCCTTGTGGGAGTAATACTCTCCACACAGAAGTAAATGTCACATCCCGAGTCATAGCACTGACATCATCTCCATGTGGCTTACAGAGTGCATTTCAGTCTATAGCCTCAAAGCATCCTCAGATCTTCTTCTGCTTCCTGAAAAAAGTTCTTCAAAGTCTGTCACAGTTTGTCACATTTCATCAGGAGACAGTTGTTTTTTTTTTTTAAATGCAGCTGATGACAGTATACACTATATATTGCTAAAAGTATTTGCTCATCTGTCTTTACGCGCATATGAACTTAAGGGCCAGCTTTCCACAAGGTTTTAGGAGTGTGTTTATGGGAATTTTTGACCATTCTTCCAGAAGTGCATTTGTGAGGTCAGACACTGATATTGGACAGAATATCAGGCCTGGCTCGCAGTCTTCACTCTGATTCATCCCAAAGGTGTTCTGTCGGGTTGAGGTCAGGACTCTGTGCAGGCCAGTCAAGTTCTTCCACACCGAACTCTCTCATCCGTGTCTTTATGGACCTTGCTTTGTGCTCTGGTGTGCAGTCATGTTGGTACAGGAAGAGACCATCCCCAAACTGTTTCCACAAAGTTGGGAGCATGAAATTGTCCAAACTCTCTTGGTATGCTGGGGCATTCAGAGTTCCTTTCACTGGGACTAAGGGGTGAAGCCCAGCTCCTGAAAAACAACCCCACACTACAATCCCCCCTCCGCCAAACCTTACACTTGGCACAGTGCAGTCAGACAAGTATCGTTCTCCTGGGAACCGCCAAACCCAAACTTGTGCATTAGATTGTCAAATGCAGAAGCGTGATTCGTCACTCCAGAGAACGCGTCTCCACTGCTCTAGAGTCCAGTGGCGGCGTGCTTTACACCACTTTGTGGTAACACTTTGCATTCCACTTGGTGATGGATGACCTGGATGCAGCTGCTCGGCCATGGAAACCCATTCCATGAAGTTCTCCACGCACGGTTCTTGAGCTGATCTCAAGGCCACATGAAGTTTGGAGGTCTGTAGCGATTGGCTCTGCAGAAGGTTTGCGGCCTCTGCACACTATGTGCCTCAGCTGACCCTGCTCTGTCATTTTATGTGGCCTCCCACTTCGTGGCTGAGTTGCTGTCGTTCCAAATCGCTTCCACTTTGTTATAATACCACTAACAGGCTGACTGTGGAATATTTAGGAGTGAGGAAATTTCACAACTGGACTTGTTGCACAGGTGGCATCCTATCACAGTACCACGCTGGAATTCACTGAGTTCCTGAGAGCGACCCATTCTTTCACAAATGTTTGTGTTTTAATTTATACACCTCTGGCCATGGAAGTGATTGGAACACACCTGAATTTAATTATTTGGATGGGTGAGTGAATACTTTTGGCAACATAATGTATATTATCAACTCCAAAACAGTCTAGCATTCAGAGACTCAGTAGTGCATCTCAAAGTTCCTCTTCTTACCCTGCAGGATTGGGCTTGCTCCTTTAGGGCCTGGATACTGCTGCCATAAGCACTCAGGTCAGACATCAAGGCCTCGTGCTTTTTCAGCAGAGCCTGTAAAAGAACATAAATTCCAATTGCTTTTGACACAAGATTTGAACAGTTGCAATAATAGCTCATATAAACAATCTATAAAAGTTGACAGATGGCAGTTCAACAATGTTTTTTTTTCTTTCTTTTAATATTGTATTTTTAAGAATTTGTCAAGATCAATTTTATCTTCTTGTACCTCAGCTGAGTCCTCATCTTTTCCATAGTCTGTGCTACCAACAATGGGCTCCTTTTCCTTCATCCAAGACTCTGCCTCATTTGCGTCAGCAAAGTACTGCTGGGCCTGCAAAGAGTCCTCAAGATCCTGTCTTCTCTGAGAGGCCTTAGCTTTCAGAATATCCCAGCGTCCATGTAATTCAGTCAGCTTAGCTTTCACATCCTCACCGGCAAAGTGACCTGAGTACCCCCCACAAAATCATCAGGAGTTTGAATATTTTAACAATATTTCAGTTGATTACATAAGTCACAATCATCTCCTTGAGGATTTTGGACAAAGCATTAAATTGAAATAAATACCTTCCTCCACCATAGCATCTCCTTTCTGGGTGACAACCTTAATGCGAGGCTCGTGACCGGTAATCTCACCCTGCAGAGCCTGATGTTTTTTCAGCAAGTTCTGGACACCAATCAAGTCTTTGCCTGAAAAAAGAAGAAGTAAAGTAGATTTTTTTTTTTTTTTCAAACTTCATGAATCATTATAATCATTCCAAGATGTTGTGCTTCAGCAGAAGAATCTAGTTTACAATTTTTTTTATTTTCATTATGTTATTATTTATTTTATTAATGTAACTGACAAAATAAAAAATTAATTTCAAAGCACTGCATGACACAATAGTTGGAATGCTTCTTTAGAAAGCCTCACCTCTGTTGGTTGAGGCAGCAATTGGCTCTTTTTCACGGATCCAAGTTTCCTCATCTTCAACATCTCTGAACAGCTGCTGGAGCCTGAGCGAGTCGGAAAGTTTCTGCTTGCGGGCAGCCATGGGCTCACGCAGAGCTTCGTAACGAACCACCAAAGCCTCTTGTTTCTTGCGGATGTTGTCAGCATCAAAGTGCCCAGCTTCCTGGAACTGTCGGGCTTGGATTGTTATGCCATCAATCCGATCCTAAGCGAGAGAGTTACAGAAAGATTCATACATGTGGTAGCTCATGTTAAAAAAATTAAAATTAAATTAAAAATTGGTAGTATATTAATTAAATTAATTTGGACTTCAGTTAATTGATTTGATTGGATTATGATTGAATAACAATGAATTGAATTGTAACCGTCTTAAATTTGGACTGTTTCCTATTATTAGGGGTCTAGCAGCGTAGCTGCAGACTCCTATTGTTTTAGCTATTTTTCCTATCATTAGGGGTCTAGCAGCGTAGCTGCAGACACCTATTGTTTTAGCTATTTTTCCTATCATTAGGGGTCTAGCAGCGTAGCTGCAGACTCCTATTGTTTTAGCTATTTTTCCTATTATTAGGGGTCTAGCAGCGTAGCTGCAGACTCCTATTGTTTTAGCTATTTTTCCTATCATTAGGGGTCTAGCAGCGTAGCTGCAGACACCTATTGTTTTAGCTATTTTTCCTATTATTAGGGGTCTAGCAGCGTAGCTGCAGACACCTATTGTTTTAGCTATTTTTCCTATCATTAGGGGTCTAGCAGCGTAGCTGCAGACACCTATTGTTTTAGCTATTTTTCCTATCATTAGGGGTCTAGCAGCGTAGCTGCAGACACCTATTGTTTTAGCTATTTTTCCTATTATTAGGGGTCTAGCAGCGTAGCTGCAGACTCCTATTGTTTTAGCTATTTTTCCTATTATTAGGGGTCTAGCAGCGTAGCTGCAGACACCTATTGTTTTAGCTATTTTTCCTATTATTAGGGGTCTAGCAGCGTAGTTGCAGACACCTATTGTTTTAGCTATTTTTCCTATTATTAGGGGTCTTGCAGCGTAGCTGCAGACTCCTATTGTTTTAGCTATTTTTCCTATCATTAGGGGTCTAGCAGCGTAGCTGCAGACTCCTATTGTTTTAGCTATTTTTCTATTATTAGGGGTCTAGCAGCGTAGCTGCAGACACCTATTGTTTTAGCTATTTTTCCTATTATTAGGGGTCTAGCAGCGTAGCTGCAGACTCCTATTGTTTTAGCTATTTTTCCTATTATTAGGGGTCTAGCAGCGTAGCTGCAGACACCTATTGTTTTAGCTATTTTTCCTATCATTAGGGGTCTAGCAGCGTAGCTGCAGACACCTATTGTTTTAGCTATTTTTCCTATTATTAGGGGTCTAGCAGCGTAGCTGCAGACACCTATTGTTTTAGCTATTTTTCCTATTATTAGGGGTCTAGCAGCGTAGCTGCAGACACCTATTGTTTTAGCTATTTTTCCTATCATTAGGGGTCTAGCAGCGTAGCTGCAGACACCTATTGTTTTAGCTATTTTTCCTATCATTAGGGGTCTAGCAGCGTAGCTGCAGACACCTATTGTTTTAGCTATTTTTCCTATTATTAGGGGTCTAGCAGCGTAGCTGCAGACACCTATTGTTTTAGCTATTTTTCCTATCATTAGGGGTCTAGCAGCGTAGCTGCAGACACCTATTGTTTTAGCTATTTTTCCTATTATTAGGGGTCTAGCAGCGTAGCTGCAGACACCTATTGTTTTAGCTATTTTTCCTATTATTAGGGGTCTAGCAGCGTAGCTGCAGACACCTATTGTTTTAGCTATTTTTCCTATCATTAGGGGTCTAGCAGCGTAGCTGCAGACACCTATTGTTTTAGCTATTTTTCCTATTATTAGGGGTCTAGCAGCGTAGCTGCAGACACCTATTGTTTTAGCTATTTTTCCTATTATTAGGGGTCTAGCAGCGTAGCTGCAGACACCTATTGTTTTAGCTATTTTTCCTATTATTAGGGGTCTAGCAGCGTAGCTGCAGACTCCTATTGTTTTAGCTATTTTTCCTATCATTAGGGGTCTAGCAGCGTAGCTGCAGACACCTATTGTTTTAGCTATTTTTCTATTATTAGGGGTCTAGCAGCGTAGCTGCAGTGACACCCTATTGTTTTAGCTATTTTTTCCTATCATTAGGGGTCTAGCAGCGTAGCTGCAGACACCTATTGTTTTAGCTATTTTTCCTATTATTAGGGGTCTAGCAGCGTAGCTGCAGACACCTATTGTTTTTAGCTATTTTTCCTATTATTAGGGGTCTAGCAGCGTAGCTGCAGACTTC